>NC_044978.1:156139828-156428243 GCF_008728515.1 Papio anubis | reverse complement strand
TTTTTTTTTTTTTTTTTTTTTTTTTTTTTTTGAGACGGAGTCTCACTCTGCCGCCCATGCTGGAGTGCAGTGGCCGGATCTCAGCTCACTGCAAGCTCTGCCTCCCGGGTTCACGCCATTCTCCTGCCTCAGCCTCCCGAGTAGCTGGGACTACAGGCGCCCGCCACCTCGCCCGGCTAGTTTTTTGTATTTTTTTTTTTTTTTAGTAGAGACGGGGTTTCACCGTGTTAGCCAGGATGGTCTCGATCTCCTGACCTCGTGATCCGCCCGTCTCGGCCTCCCAAAGTGCTGGGATTACAGGCTTGAGCCACCGCGCCCGGCCAGGATCTTTTAAAAAAGTATTTTTGGTTCATATTCAGATAACAGATGCTCTAAGGCTATGTAAATTACATAACTTTCTCTCTGTAATGTGGACAATTATAAGTACTTTGCTTTTGGCTTATTTCCATAACTTTTAAGAGACAAACATCTGAATTATATTATGTGTGGTACTTGCATACTTGCAAATATATTATTCACACAAAGATTTCACTTATAAACTGAAAAATGACCAAATCATTTGTAGAGAATTATAGGGTTAAGAGTTATATTAAGTTTGCAATTCTATGTGCATATCTTATATAACTTCTCTTTAAGAACTAAGATATGTTACACAGGTAAGATATGTTTATAGTTATAGAAGGCCATGGACCAAAGGAGAAAGACTTATGCCTTGGAGATACGTAAGACAGAAGAAAAGGTGAGGTGGAAGGGAGTGATGGAAGGAAGTATAAAAATAACTGAAAAGGTAATATATGAATTATCTTTCCTCTTCTTTGACAGTTTTATTTGCTTCTACTCTTTCCAGCATAAGCTGCACAGTAAAATAAATTCATGTTATTGAGAATTCCTGAATCCTCAAGCATGCTTTGAAAGTACCCATGGATTAAATTAAGAAGACACACATGAGTGAATTGACTTGAGTTCAGATCCAGCCCTCTCCCACACTTACAAACCGAGATGAATTGAGTAAACCACATTGATCCCCATTTTCTTCAATAGGAAATTGAACATGATAATAGCTACCTATCAGTGTCAATGTAAAATCTGATTATATAGAACAATTATAATGTTTACTGAAGAGTACAATTGTTCAATGAATGATCAATGTTTTATTCATATACAATAATATTTTTTGGGGGAATTGGAGAACCATCCTCTATTCTGTCTCCAGCATACGTGAAGAATTTTTGTATTTGTCATAAATAAAATATTTGTCCATTAAACATACGAAAGTCATCTTAGCAAGTATTTTCATTGAGCAAATGTAACAGCAGTATTTAAAACCTTAGGGGCCGAGCACGGTGGCTGACGCCTGTAATCCCAGTACTTTGGGAGCCCAAAGCTGGCGGATCACGAGGTCAGGAGACCAAGACCATCCTGGCTAACACGGTGAAACCCCGTCTCTACTAAAAAAAAAAAAAAAAAAAATTAGCCGGGCGAGGTGGTGGGCGCCTGTAGTCCCAGCTGCTCGGGAGGCTGAGGCAGGAGAATGGCATGAACCCGGGAGGCGGAGCTTGCAGTGAGCCGAGATCACGCCACTGCACTCCAGCCTGGGCGACAGAGCGAGACCCCTTTTCAAAAAACAAACAAACCAAAAAAAAAACCTTACGGATAAGAGTGAGTTTAGAGTACATATTTTAGAGTACATATTTCTTATACGGTTATGAGAAAATCAAGAAATTAAAAATTTATATGTAAAAGTTGATTCAACTAAAAAACATTTTTTTAAAAAGGCTAATCAGTATTATTGATGGTAATGCAAACAATGTAAACTATACTTTTATGACTTAGTAATTATTCAGTAACTTCACTCATAACATGGTGAAGGAAGTATCGCAACATACAGAACAACTAAGCATATTTCATGTATATTGACACAGATCTCTAATTTCAATAAGATAGTATATAAACTTAAAAAACATTAAATTATAGCTTCAGTTTGGTACATTTTTAATACTGTGCTTTAAGAGTCAACTACTAACTCTAATTTTTCAGCTTTTCTGTTTTGCCAAACTTGTTAAATACTTAGAGAAGGTAAATAAATATAATTGTATACTCTCTCAATTACTGAGACAGTGGTTAAGATAGGCCAAGTATTAAGCTAAATAGATAAAAGGATTAATCACTGACTTCAGGAAGTATATGCTCTAGTTCAAGAATCATTATTGAATTTTAATAATTATAAATCTAAAAATCATTTAATGATTATAAGTCATTAAAATTGGTATCTCTGTGACAAGAATCCCATACTTCAATGACTTTTTTCCTCTTGCTTGTTTGGACAACAATTACCTCCTTTTCTTTATCTCACTAAAGCTTTCAAAATTCAGCGCTCACATTGATTACTTTGGACATGTTTTCTGACCTCGTCGGAGACCCGGTGCCCTATATCTGTCCCTGAACACTAAATTAACCTTTTCCACAAGATGTAAGATATTGGAATAGTGTGTGCCTCTGCTATCACAATGCCAACAGAGAAGAGACATAGGAAAGATGCTTGTTCTGTGAAAAATATACCTACACAATACGAATGTTTGTGTGTCTGTGTATGTGCAAAAATTGTTTTCATTTATCACATACTATCAATGTCTTGATAAAAACAATCTATTGACTCTAGTAGAAAGAGATTCATACCACATTTCATGGCTCACTTGAGCCCATATTGTTTTTCCCTAGCTCCCTATAAAATCCTTTGGTGTCTTCTTCAGTCCTAACAATGTTTTTTCCATCTCTTTTCCCCCAATTGTTTGAAAATTTCAAACCACTGCCCTCTTTGGAAATTTATACAAATATTTTCTCAACGTCCACAATGCTCGCATGTGTTCATGGCTGATTGTCCATTATTCACATCACATCTTAAAATATGTCATCTTAAGAGAAGACATTCAGAGCATTGTTCTAAAATAGCCATCAAAACTTGTTTAAGCCTCTCTCTATGCCACTGCCCCACATTTCCTTTTTAGTAACATTTTTTTTTTTTTTTTAGGTTTTAAAATTACCTTGCTCATTTAAAATAAAAAAGAAAAAAAATAGAGTCTGTTTGCACCAGTTAGAGTGTAAATTTTGAGAAGGCCAAGTCCCCAGTGTTTTGTTATGAAGTAAATGTTCAAGGAGTATGTGCTTGCAGGTGCATGTATGTGTATGTTTATTTTGAATGACTCACCTTTTGACTCAAAAAAATAAGTATGTGGCTGGGCACCGTGGCTCACGCTTGTGATCCCAGCACTGCGGGAGGCCAAGGCGGGCAGATAATTTGAGGTCAGGAGTTTGAGATCAGCCTGACCAACATGGTGGAAACCCATTTTTACTAATAGCACACACAAAAAATTAGCTGGGCATGGTGACACATCCCTGTAATCTCAGCTACTTGGGAGGATGAGGCAGGAGAGTCGCTTGAACTCAAGTGGTGGAGGTTGCAGTGAGTGAAACCGTGCCATTGCACTCCAGCCTAGACGACAGAGGGCGACTCCATCTCATAATTAATAAATAAATAAATAAATAAGTGAGTGTTTTTTTGGTTGTGCAATAGTCACACTCCCTGACTCCCTTCATTCACACTTCCTTCTTAAACAAACAATGGGTATTTCATCTCGCAGGACACCTCTAAGTCAGTATTACATCCCTACTTGTGTTGAAAGAAAGTTTATTATCACAGTGCTAAAGGGCTCACTCAGATCTCCTTTTATCCTGAAAATGTTTAGAAAGCTGCTGTGCTACTCATAGAAAAAGTGATGGAGGAAACTGCCCGCCACTTGGTTTATTGCCTTCCAAGTCAGTTATATTTTTCATTTTAAATCTGAAAGCTAATCAATACACTGGGATGTATTCCAGGTATGTTTTTAAGACAGCAAGCTGCAAATGTGATATGACCTGAGGTTGGAAAAAAACAGTATGTGTGTGGGTTGTGGGGATCAATATATTTCAATGACATCACTGAGTAAAGGCAGAGAGATGAATTTTAAAGAGTGGGAATGAAGATTTTTCAGTGGGAGCATTCTAAGCTTTAGGTCATTTCTGTCTTTCCTCTCCCCAAACTATTGAAGGATCTTAATGGCATGTTTTTTTGTTTGTTTGTTTGATTGTTTGTTTGTTTTTGAGACGGAGTCTTGCTCTGTCACCCAGGATGGAGTACAGAGTGGCATGATCTCGGCTCACTGCAACCTTGACCTCTCTGGTTCAAGCACTTCCCCTGCCTCAGACTCCCAAGTAGCTGGGATTACAGGTGCATGCCACCATGCCCGGCTAATTTTTTTTTGTATTTTTAGTAGAGACAGGGTTTCACCATGTTGACCAGACTGGTCTTGAACTCCTGACCTCAGGCAATCTGCCCGCCTTGGCTTCCCAAAGTGCTGGAATTACAGGCGTGAGCCACCGCGCCCAGCCTATAGTATTTTTATTTTACTTATTTACCACAGTTGATTCTATGAGAGCTTGAGCTAACTTGTTGCAAGGGAATGATTATGAACAAAGACACAATAAATTACTACAAGGAAGGTATCAATGTAGTTTCTGAAAACAGGTATGTATTTTTTTTTCAGGAAAAAAGCTTACACAGTAGGAGAATTGGACTAATTTTCTCCAGGAAACTTGTGTTATTTTAGTTACCTTTTCAGACATTTTCCAAATAATGAAATTTGTTCTTAAAAACCTGCACTTCCTTTCTTGACAATCTCTAGGTTTTTTGATAATTATTTTCTATCTATTTCATTATATTCTGCCTTTTGTTCATTCTTTCTCTGACAAATGTTTATTATGAAATACCACTAAAATACCAGGTACACACTATAGTAGTAAATTAAGCAAATCTCTACCCTCATAGTGCTAATTTTCTAGGGCATCATTTGCCAGCTTTTAAGAACAATGGCCGGGCGCGGTGGCTCACGCCTGTAATCCCAGCACTTTGGGAGGCCGAGGCGGGCGGATCACAAGGTCAGGAGATCGAGACCACGGTGAAACCCCGTCTCTACTAAAAATACAAAAAATTAGCCGGGCGCGGTTGTGGGCGCCTGTAGTCCCAGCTACTCGGGAGACTGAGGCAGGAGAATGGCGTGAACCCGGGAGGCGGAGCTTGCAGTGAGCCGAGATCGCGCCACTGCACTCCAGCCTGGGCGACAGAGCGAGACTCTGTCTCAAAAAAAAAAAAAAAAAAAAAAGAACAATCATTACATTTCAGAATTTTTTTGTAATGCTTTACCTGTGAAATGAACGTTATTATTAATATTATTTCCCATTTTAAGGTCAAGGAAACTAATCCTCAGAGCATATAGGTCACCGTTTCAAGATGACCAATCTAGTAATTGTTAAAAATCAGATGTAAAAGTAGACCGTTTGCCCATGCCCACATGTTTAGCCGCTCTACTATTTTGTTCTTTCAATGGACTCTTCCAATATTTATGTCTATGGACTTTTCCAATTCTGGACACTTCCCGTACTTATTTCTGTAATATTCATTTGCTTTCTTGAGTTATTAAATAAATTTAGTATTTTTAATATTTTAATTACCAAAAAAATAGCTTACAGGAAATTGGACAATGGAGAAAATACTCATATGAACACCATATTAAACTGGTATTCTCTAAATTTTCTCATACACTGAAGCATCAAACAGTTGTAATTACAGTACATGAAGAAATCCATGTTCTATCTTTTTCAGTATACATTTTATTATAGTCTTTCCATGATGTTAAATAGAGTTCATAATCATTATTTGTAGAGAATGCATAAAAACCCTTTGAGGTGATACATCATTATATATTTAACACATCTGTTGATGGATATTTTACTTTTTTGAAGGGAAAAATATCCCATTATTTTATTACATAAAAAAGTACTTTGGAATTTCAATTCAAATTAACTGAAATAAACATATAAAAGTGTTTGACATCTTTATGATTGCTAGTATTCCATGTACTACAATCTGTCTTTAAAAATGTACTTTATCAAGTGTCTTTTGTGTCCTACCATTTACTAGTCACTGTGATGGGCTTAAAGGATGTTGCCTTGGTGAGAACCATCTCTTAAATTCAAGAAGCTTCTAACCCGGTAGGAGGACAACGATCCAAACCAGTGTAAGACACAAGAACAAGTAAGATGTAATGATATGATGGAGTACCTAATCTAGTAATATAGTGCTGACAAAGATGGGTAAGAGAGAAAGGGCTTGTGGCCAAGCGAACATTTATACAGAGGAAAGTAGAGAAGAAGCATTAAGGGATGAGTAGTCCAGAGAAACAGAACTTTCTCTTTCTCTCTCTTTCTCCATATGTATGTATACATAGATATATTTATATATAATATATCATAAATTTAAGAAGAAATTTATGGTGTGTGTGTGTGTGTATATATATATATATGAAAATTAAGAAGAAAATTATAAAAAATTATGAAGACATTTTGGGAGGCCAAGGCGGGCAGATCACAAGGTCAGGAGATCAAGACCATCCTGGCTAACACAGTGAAACTCTGTCTCTACTAAAAAATACAAAAAATTAGCCAGGCGTGGTGGTGGGCGCCTATAGTCCCA
The DNA here is from genome assembly GCF_008728515.1 of Papio anubis. NCBI lineage: Eukaryota > Metazoa > Chordata > Mammalia > Primates > Cercopithecidae > Papio > Papio anubis. The sequence goes on along the minus strand of NC_044978.1, from coordinate 156,421,678 downwards.
GTTAATTGGGAGGTGGAGGCAGAAGAATGGTGTGAACCTGGGAGGCAGAGCTTGCAGTGAGCTGAGATCATGCCACTGCACTCCAGCCTGGGCAACAGAGTGAGACTCCAGCGCAAACAAAAAAAAAAAATTATGAAGAAAAATTTTAAGAAGAAAAATATAAACTTTTTAGAAAGTAGTTTAAAAAGATTTTAAAATATGTGTAACAGACAAAAACATTCTGAGCAATAATTTAAGGAAACTAATCTTGAACATAATGCTGTTTGCATTAATTATACTTGAAATGATTGCTCTTGAAAGGTAAATTTAAAAATTGTGTGGACTGTAATAATAGAATTACAAATTTGTAAACTTTCTACATGATAATATCAACTCATTCGTTTTCTCCAGAGCTTCCTCTTTTTAATTCCTATATATAATCATCCAACAAAATTACAATTTTTCATTTATATCTTCATTCAGTTATCAAATATTAGCCAAGAAGAAGAATACTATTAACACCATTCAATAAGAGCATTTTTTGTTGATTACCAAAATGTGGATTTTGACAACAAAATTTTGAAAATTTCGGAGGAACTAGGAACTTCTGAATTAACTGCACATTATCAAAAAGTATATCAAATTGAAACTTTCATCAAAATTATCAATCATAATTTAAACAAGTCATTTATAACAAAACAGGGAATCATAACCTTTCTAGTTTTTATATTTGTTTCCAGTCAGAGCCAAATCTAAATAATTAATTTGATTACAAGTTCATTCTCAATAATCTGCTCATGATCTTTTTTAGGAAAGATAAGAAGAAAACTATATTCATTAAATATGAGAGTAGAGATTATATGTAAAGAAGAGAAATGACTGTTGAAAAGAAACATGCACCTCCAACAGAGATCTCTACAACAAATAAACTAAAACTTTTGCTTGAGTAGGAGATTATAATAAGATTATGAATTCAGTTCCTTCTTTGGCCAATACCTGGACAAACTTGATTGAATTGATAAAGTGACAAAGACAAAATTTATTTTAAATATGTGATTTTACAGCACTATACTAATATTTGAAAGGCTGTCTGATTGTCGATATAGAATTCATCAGAATATTTACATAGTCAGATTTCATGAAAACTTCCTTTGTATACCTGAAATATAGGTTTATACGACAGTTAATTTTTTACATATTCTTACCAAATGAAAACAATTTATTAAATACAGTTTTAACATTTTGATGTATAAAACAGCTGGAGGTGGTAACCTATAATAAATTAATTCATTATGAATTATGAAGTTGTTAATACAGCTCGACTTAAGCATCTGTGGTTCACAGAAATTACATAGAATTATTTATTGATCCCATTTCCCCTTTCTGCCTTCCCTAACTACATTTGATAAATGGGGCCAGCATATCTTTGTCATTACATAGGGAATGGAGTCTGTGCCAAAACATATGGCTCAGGGTTTAAAGGTAAATTACATGAATATTTATGTATACACTGTCCAATATACAGAATTTCTAAAATTTTTGAATGATTGGGATTTAGTGTTCAACTTGGTAGAGTGAGGAAATGTAATATTTAAATTAAAAGTAAAATAACTACAGTTTCTTAAGTAATTATTAATTAGTCGACTCTGTGCTAACAGCTTTAACTCTCATATTTAATTTAATCATTTAAACCATTTTTCAAGTGAGGACTCTCAGTAACCCATCCAGGCTCACATTGCTAGTGAGTTATGAAGCCAGAATTTAAAACCAAATATGGCTGAGTCAAGATCCCAGACTCATTTTTCTCAACTGCAAAGTTGGAAAAATAAATCCCATTTCCTCCCTAACTTACAACACTGTTTTGAGATTTAAATGTAAGAGTAAAAAAATTTTGTAAACTGTAAACATCTAAATCATTGTAAATTTATTTTTTTTAATGTGGATAATTACTTATACCATCGCCTATATAGGTGGTACATAAAGAAGCACAAATACAGCTAAGAAAAAAAAAGTGAAAAGCTATGCTGAGCAGTTTTGCTGTGGTATGCCAACACAGTTCCCAAAGCTGTCATGGGGGAGCCCTTTACTCTGTTCCCATCTGTTCAAAATCTTATCTTAAAAGATTTGGCCTTAGGCACGTCCCAGGCAGAAAAGCTCCAAAATGACAGGGAAAGATTTTTAGCTATTGTATGCTAATAAGGAGAATCAAGATTTCTGCACAAGTCTGATAAACCAATTAATGTTGTTATCTTAGCTCACGTCCTGGTTTAGAACAAGGAAGATTATTGGTGGTGTGCTGCAGGAGAGCCAAGGCTTGTATTTATTAAAATTGGCAGAGCTAATGTGCAGATCACCTCTGTTTCACTCATATCTTCGCATCTTAATCCAATTGACCCAAGCCATCTCAAACAAGTATACCTTCAAGTCTTAGCATTCTTCCCCTGCCTTCTCTAATGCAAGTCCAACCAAACTAGCAATTAGGCCATGCTCCCATTTCAGAGACAGGTCAACTAAGATTCTTTTAGGTCCAACTTCAAGTCTGAAAGTCTTTTTTAATGTCATCTGTAATTGGGACTTGAGGCAGCCCAATACATATTGCCCTCATTTTCCATCAAATTTGCAATCAATTGAGATACATTCAGAATTCAGGGAAAATACAAATGGCAATTTTATTTGTGAAAAATCATAGGATCAATGGTTGTTTTGTAAATATGTGGTAACAATGGACTTCATGGTACAGCAGTGAGACAATATGTGCCTGGTCACAGGCAACCATACTCAGTTACTTTTTTGCTACTCTATGGCCAAGAACTCTGTGCTCTCTACAGGCAACTACAACCGAGAGAAAGGAAGGAAATGTGTTCAGCTATGCATGTCCAGGTCTTGATCTCAAGTTATCAATAAGATAATTTACACTCCTTAAGTTTGAAATAATTGAGAGGGCAGAGATGAACAAGAGTGAGTGTTAATTGATGTCTTGTCATAAGGAAAACATGAGATAAGAATAGAAACCCACACAAACAATAAACTAAGAATCAGTGCCCCTAAAGCTTCTGTTTTAACATATTCATGAAATCAACCTCTAAATTAAGATTCTAGTAATTTGTTCAGATTGTGCCCAATCTCCTTCCCAAATTGAGAGGAAAGTAAAAGAATATTTTGAAAGTAAGAGAGAGAGAAAACACACACACACACACACACACACACACACACACAGCCAGATGCTAAGAGCAAAGGAGTAAGGAAGATGGGGTTTTCAGTCCCAAGCTAATTGCTGGGCTGAAAACAGAAATGAATCATGGTAACTGCATGACCATCTAGAGAGTATATGCGTGGCTACACCTGGAATATTTCATCAGTGAGACCTCACTCTTATGAATGTTGCCCAGGAGTTTCATCTCCAAGCCTTAAATATATGTTATTTTATTTTATATTTTATTCCCTACATTTTATATATGGGATTTGTAGGATGTATGTGTTGTGCTTATTTATGTGGCTTGGGAGAGAGGTTGTGATACCCAGGAGGCCACAGAAGAGAAATATAGAGTCACTTGTGAAGTTCATCTTACTATTTTTTTTAAACTCTTCATTAAAAAAAGTGTTATTAACTTTTCTTGTGGTCAAAACAAAATAGCCATTGCTTTCATCACCTTTCATTATTTATTTATACTAAATATTATATATGATTCAGGGTATCATCAGATAACATCTATTTCTAACACATATGGTTTGAAATTTGGATTCTAAGGCTGGATTGCTTTGGTATTTTGTTATTCAAATTATAAAAATATGGTAGACACATTAAATAGCAGTCCATTTTTTTCTTTATAAAGATGCATATCACAAGACTCAGAAAACAAAATGACCAATCAATTGCATTTGCCAAAATAAAATTTGCATTTTTTATCATATGCAAACCAAAAGTAGCATGAAATTTTCAGCATTTCAACAAAATCCTCTTGTACAGACACAATGTAATGCCTTCCATAAAACCATAATATTAACTTATGATCAATTGATTAATAATTTGTTAATTTTCCTTACATAACACTTATTTCCAAAAATAACTATATTCTATTGTGTTAAACACAAACGCTTTTAGAAAATAATTTTTGATAGAACCAATGTAGTGATTTCAGGATTTCATTATAGGTGAAAATTAGATGAGAAACTTCTTGAAAAGTGCAGATATTCTAGTTTCACATCCAGATATTATGATTTAGTTGCTCTGCAATGGTGGACAGGAATCTTCACATTTTTGGCCGGCACTATGTGTGACAAGCTGGCTTTGTTTGAGGAACTGTGCTATAAAAATTGTTGATGAAACTTCTCTACCTGGGATGAGATTTTACCAAATCTTTGCTCAGTTTGCGCCTTCTTAGAATCCAAGTCACGTTGGCAATACTTACTCTTCCAAGAGGACTTTTCTGACCAGTCATTGTCACTCTCTATTACATCTCCCTGTTTAATTTCTTCATCGATCTTGTCAATAACAATATATTTGTTTCTCCTGACATATTTAGTTTTGTATCCAATCCAAATGCCCCTAACAATACCTGGTATGTAATGTGAGATCAATAAATATTTTTTTGCTGAATAATGAAGTAAGGCACCAAACAAAAAAATAAAACTAATAAAAACTCTATGCCATAACTTTCTGCCTCACTTTTCAACTTTTTGTTGTTTATATCTTGTGTGCTAAGTTGTTGTAGTTATTATTTTTGGTTGGTTCATCATTTATTCTTTCTACTTTACATAACAGTAGTTTACGTACTACAGTCAGAGTGTTATAATATTCTGCGTTTTCCTGTGCACTTACTATTGCCAGTGAGTTTTGTACCTTCAGATGATTTCTTATTGCTCATTAATGTCATTTTCTTTCTGATTGAAGTACTCCCTTTAGCATTCCTTATAAGAGGTCTGGTGTTAAAGAAATCCCTCAGTGTATTTGTTTGCCTGGCAAAATCTTTATTTTTCCTTCCTGTTTCAAGGATATTTTGCCAGATATACTATACCAGGGTAACTTTTTTTTCCCTTTAGCACTTTAAATATATCATGCTATTCTCTATTGAACTGTAAGGTTTCCACTAAAAAGTCTGTTGCCAGGTGTGTTAGAGCTCCATTGTATGTTATTTGTTTCTTTTCTCTTGCTGCTTTAGGATCTTTTCTTTATCCTTGAACTTTTAGAATTTGATTATTAAATGTCTCAAGGTAGTCTTTTTGGGTTAAATCTACTTGATGTTCTAGAACTTTCTTGCACTTGAATATTGATGTCTTTCTCCAGCTTTGGGAAGTTCTCTGTTACTATCTGTTTGAATAAACGTTCTACCCCTATGTCTTTCTCTACTTTCTCTTTAACGGCAATAACTCTTACATTTGCCCCATTGAGGCTATTTTGAATTTGCTGTTTGAAAGGTTACGTGTCTCTGTTTCTCTAGCATTTGTCCCTACTGCCTTGTTTAGATCACTTGGTAAGGTCATGTTTCCTGGATGGTATTGATACTAGTGGATGTTCTTCAGTGTCTCAGCATTGAAGAGTTAAGTACTTATTGTAGTCTTTACTGTCTGGGCTTGTTTGTATCTTTCCTTCTCGGGAAGGCTTTTCACATATTTGAAAGGACTTAGGTGTTGTGATCCAAGCTGTATCTGCCTTAGGGAGTTCCCCAAGCCCAGTTATGCTGTGGTTCTTACAGACTTGTGGGGGATCACCTTGATTGTCTTGGATAAAATTCTGGCAAATTCTGTGGATTACTAGGCAGAGTTTCTTTTTCTCTTCCCCTACTTCCTCCCAAACAAACAGAGTTTCTCTTTCTCTCTCTCTCTCTCCTCTGAAAATTCACCATATACAAGCTAATATGTGAGTTATAATAAAATTCTTAAGTGAAATAACAGATGATTATTGGCATCATTGTCATTGTTTGGAACTTCATCTAATCATAGAAAAAGCAATATTGAAAAGTTCTTTAAATCACATAATAAAAGTAGATGCTGGATGTATTTAGAAATCAATCTTTCTCTCTCTTTTTAAAATATATCTCTGATTCCCAAGTCACATAACAAAATTTTCCAAAATTTTCAAGCCCCTTCTGAATTCTTCTCTGAAGTATCATGATATGACACTTGGTGTACCTTGCAACTATAATATGTCTCAATAATGTAGGTAATAGTTTACCTTCTGGAACACTTCAAAGTGTATATATATATGTGTGTGTGTGTGTACATATATGTGTGTTTGTGTGTGTGTATATTTATATATGTGTATGTGTATATATATATCAGTATGTGTACATAAAAATGTATTTTCTTATTTTCACATCCACACAAAATATGAAAAATCCATTATATATATAATATATACATATATATATATATTTAAAAACTTATGTGCAAAACTTTTCTTTTTCTTATGGACACTATTTTAGTGGATCCTATTTTTAAAATCCATTATGCATCTGAGAAAAACTGCATTACATATACACGTATTTGGGAGCATGTTTTCCTGAAATACGACCATAACTCCATGATCTATTATCTCTAGATACAGACCATTTTCCTCAATTCTCCTGTGAAGGAGAAAGTAGAGTGTATGTTGGTGGGAAGAGATGAATAGCAGGTACTGATAAATCAAAAAGTAAAATTTCTTATCCTTTTGGTTCTAGAGAGAGATGTGATATCACAATTTGACCATATTCACCAGTGGAAAGCATATAGAAAGGGCTCCCTAAGCTTCCTATAGTCTTGTTTGTTAAAGATCATATGCTATAAGGTGACTTTTTATTGTTTTATGCTTTCTGAAAAATGAATATTTCCCATGGAATGAGTTTGCTGTGCCTTGGAAAGCAGCTTCCCTTCAGGCACATTCTCAGGGCACTTGCAGGCATGCTACATTAAAAGGAAGAACTTTATATACCAGGTCTTTGTATACTTTCTTGGATGAAGCTCGCTCAGAAAGAGTTTGATTTATATCAGACGATACTCCACAGCAAACAGAGAAGAGCTATTGCATGGTTCCAGATAGGCTTTGGACAACAACATGGAAACTTAGGGCAAGTCGGCCCTCCAGCACCATTATTCTCTAGTCCCTTCACCCTATGGTGCTTCCATTTTTCATGTATCAGGGATTCATTGTCCATTTACAGCCATTTAGTTGCCCAGGAGACTCCCTTACTATGTTTGATTTGACCGTTGTTCCCTTTCTACATCAAACTTCACCCTTCATTTTTGTTTTTGCCTTTCAATACCTGCTTACCAATTGTGATGTCTTCCATGCCATGATGGCATAGTTAAAGTCTGACAAAAAATGCTTTATGAAGAGTTTTCAATGACTCAGGTAAAAAGGAGAAACTAATGAGAGGATTTCAGGTAGTCATTGGCAAGGTCAGTGAGGGACGGAGACCTCAAATCTTTTCTATATTTTGGCCTGTTCAAATTTAACTATACACATCCTCCCTGTGATGTCTCTTTTTCTCACTTTAGTATTACAGTTTAATAGAAGAATATAAAAATTTGCATATGCACTCATCATTATATACTTTGTATTTATCCACATATATCTGTCTATATATTGCTGTGTAGAATTGAATTCATAAAGATATGGACACTGCATTTTATGGCTCATGTAAAGTATTGTAAGATTTATTTTGACTCCACTCAATTATTACATTACATAGTGACTTCAAGACTAAATCTGATTTAAGATGTGACCCCTTAGGCAAGAAATTTCTGCAGCAGTCATAGAATAATATGTATTAGAAATGTTTTATTTTACAAAATGTAGGTCCCCTTTGAAGAACGTTACTATATCTAACATTTAGCAAGTAAACTAGACAGAAGGTGAAAATATAAAAAATCTTAGAACTGAACACTGTGGTTCGTGGTTACTCAAGAGGTGGGAAGATAAAAACCAGTATAAAGTAGACTAAGAAGGATCAGTAGAGAGGTGTATTGGGGGCCAAGAGAAGACTGAGATCCACAGAAAGGAAGTATCAACACAATATGAAAGCCAGGCTGTCTTGGTTCTAATACTGTGTTTGTCACCCATAAGTAACATGATCTTGGACTGGTAACTTAACAATTCTATGCCTGTTTCTTTGATTATAAAACTGGGTAAAAAATAGTACCAATCTCATAGAATTATTATGAAGGCTTAACATGCTAAAATTCATGAAAATGTTAGGATCACCTCTGGCACTTTATATTGTATTTATATATTATTATTGTCTCAACATAATTATCAAAGTTAAGACTTATCAGTGATCATTTTCTTCACTTCTGTATTCTACTACTACATTATTTTATTTATTTCTTATGTTATGCTCAGTTCAGACTCTCAAACATAAAGACTAAACTGTTGCTATTATTTTAAAGGGTTGACAACAACAGGTTCTCTAGATTGGAGTTAACTCAGCTGATACAGAGAAAAAAGCAAGGCTTCTCTAATATGGAGTTTCTCTAAAATGAGAGAGCCATCAACACATGCTTATAATTGAAGCTAAAAGAGTGAGCCATTTCAGATATTAGGAAATTTAACTTCTAGGACTTTACCTAAGAACTTACAGTTAATGAACTAGCATCAAAATACAAATATTGCTGTGTAGGCTCCAAATTGTAAAGCTAATTTTAGTAAATCCCAATGAATTCCATCACAATTTATATCTATATATATCTATATATATATATCTATATATATATCTATATATATATATCTATATATATATCTCTATATATATATCTATATATATATATATATCTATATATATATATATATATATATGTATTTTTTTTTTTTTTTTTTTCTCCTAGAATGTGACCAGGGGGATCAAACATTTATCAAGAGTTAGTAGTGGCCAGGCAAGGTGGCTTATGCCTGTAATCCCAACACTTAGGAGCCCAAGGCTGATGGATCACCAGACGTCAGGAGATTGAGACCAGCCTGGGCAACATGGTGAAACCCTGTCTCTACTAAAAATACAAAAAATTAGTTGGGCATAGTGGTGAGCACCTGTAATCCCTACTCCTCGGTAGGCTGAGGCAAGATAATTGCTTGAACCCGGAAGGTGGACGGTGCAGTGAGCCAAGATTATGCCATTGCACTGCAGCCTGGGCTACAAAGTGAGAGTGTCAAAAAAAAAAAAAAAAAAAGAAAAAGAAAAGAAAAGAAAAAGAGTAGTGGTGAAAATCAAAATCATGTGATTTGTAGAATTCAGCAATGAAATATTATGAGCTACATTCATTCATAATTGCTGATTCAATATTTACTCTGTCATAATTGTGAATGAGGGGGATGACAGATAAGAGTTAAATTCAATTCATATAGAAATGCAATACATTCATTCATGATATTTCAAATGAGTAGCTCCAAACAGATTGTGCTATAGCAAATTCCTGATGTGCTCATATAGGATAATGAGTTCTGTTTTTTGGTATCTTGGCAATTACAATGGCCATCAAGAAGCTTGAAGGAGAAAAATGCCTATTTTCCTGCCCCCGAACACATGTATCAGTTAGATTGATTTAAGATTGCATGTATCTAGAATCAAATATAGTCTTTTCCATAATACTAGCATTACATAGCAGTTTTAAAAAGAACATAGCTGTCATAAGGAACATAGTCCTTATGAGACAGAAAAAATAGTAATAAAAAGAATATCTTGCATTTACTTGGTATTCATTTTGTTTTATTAGAAAATGTTAACCATATACTGCTTTTCAAAAAATGGAAGCACAAACTCATGATCGTTAGAGAGAGGAATGTTTATTATCCATTATAACTGTCATTTTAATTAAGATGCATACAGATTAAATAGTGTAATCAAGGACAAAGAGGCAATTAAAAACAGAACCATTATCTAACTCTAAAAGCCCAAAAATTACATTTATAGATATCTTAAAAATCAAGTAACTTCATATGTTTTGTATTGATTTTATTTTAAAATAAGATAGTTTTGTTTGTTTGTTTTAGTTTAAATTGGCTGTTAATTTGAAGAACTCTTGCAATACATGGTTTAAGCTCTGTATTTCAAATGTATTTCTGATTGACAAATACAAGGAAAGGAGGAAATGGCCACTTAACTGGAAATTGCACAATAATATAGCATTCCCATCTAAAGATGATTTGAAGAGCTGAACATAAGTTGTTCTGTTTTAAAATTGTTGTACTGACAGCATTTTTAGAATTCTTATTTAATCTATGATGACAAAGAAGTCTGCAGTCACCATCCTGGTATAATACTCACTTTGATTTCATATATTTTAAAATTGTATTTTCTACAAAAACATATTTGGTTATTATCAGTCACTGATATTACTTATTAGATAATAAAACACAAATGAGGTTTTATTTGAATGCATAAAATATCAATATGAAGCAAAAATACTGATACTTATGTATTAAGCTGTGTCTGCTCTTCTGTAAGCTACTCCAATATTGCTGATATTCTGGGTTACCATGACAGCATGCAATTTGTATATTATCTCTTATAAAAACATTTATTTTTTAACTACATTTTGCCTTTCTTATACATTCAGTGGTAATTACTACATTTTGATGGCTAAAGTTTCTGTGCATCTTAAAATGTTATAATTAATAATTATAAATAATAAATTATTTTAAATTATTAAAATGCTATAATTAAGGACACAAAGAAAAACTTTATGACAAATGTTTTACCCTTATAGCATACTTTGTTAATTCTAATAATAGTCCTGATAGTTGACAATAGTCTCTGATATTTAATAGTTTAGTATATACACACACATACTCAAACACTAACAAAAACAGATATTTGGTACCATTTAGTTTCTCTTGTTAAAAAGGAAAGGTTGTATTTAGAAATATACCATTATTCATATATTATATTAGCATAATCCTCAAATAATATAAAATATTAAAGATGTAGATAAGCATTATTACCAAAATAAATACGAATGTATAAAAACGTATAAATACGTATGATGGTTAATACTAAGTGTCAATTTGATTGTATTGAAGGATACAAAGGATTGATCCTGAGTGTGTCCGTGAGGGTGCTGCCAAAGGAGATTAACATTTGAATCAGTAGGCTGGGAAAGGCAGACCCACCCTTAATCTGGGTAGGCACCATCAAATCAGCTGCGAGCATGGCCAGAATATAAAACAGGCAGAAAAAAAATGTGGAAAAACTAGACTAGCTTAGTTTCCCAGCCTACATCTTTCTCCCATGTTGGATGCATCCTGCCCTTGAACATCGGACAAAGTGTTTCAGATTTGGGACCCGGTCTGGCTTCCTTGCTCCTCAGCTTACAGATGGCCTATTGTGGGACCTTGTGATCATGAAAGTTAGTACTTCTTAAAAACTCCCCTTTATATATATATAGCCTATTAGTTCTGTTCATCTAGTAAACCTTAATACAGTATGTTACTTTAAAATTCAAATATGTTCGTCTTTCAAAACTTTGAAATTATTATAATAGACTAACTTCAGGAGGATTTTCACTTGATATTTTTAATCCAGAAATCAACAATTGTAAAATATGAGTTCACTTTTAAAAATACAGTATACATGAGATTAAATTAATGCACTTAATAACTAACTCAGAAATAATTTAGACAGGATTCTTGGCCTTAAAGCATTTCAAGCCTGTATGCATCTTCATTTAAGTTCTTGGCATAAATATCAACTCCTCAGAGAGGGCTTCTCAGACTACCCTTTTGAATATTTTTGTCAGTCACTTATCTACATGCCCGGCTTTATTATTCTTTATTAGATTTATAACTTGTAACAAGTATATTATGCATTTGTTTGTTGTCTATGTTCTCTATCATTATGTAAGCTCCATGAAGGCATAAACTTTTCCATTCTCCATCTTGTCTATGGTATCTCCAGGGATTATAACCACTCTAGGTATTGAATAATTCAATAGTTATTTTCTATATATTATTTCAAGCATAATAAGAACCTTCGTCTCCACAGCCCCTATTTTAACCCAGACACTCTTTTCTATTCATTCTAGATCTTTAGATAATGACTCTTTTAACAAGTTGATAACCTGAAAATCTTTGAATCTACCTAGGACTGTAAGCTCCCAGCTTCAAGTTGTCCTGCCTTTCTGGACTGAATCAATGTACAGCTCACGTGTACTGACTGATGTCTTATGTTTCCTTAAAACATAGAAAACCAAGCTGTAACACAACCGCTTTGGGTACATGTTCTCAGGCCCTCTTGAGACTATGCCACAGACCATTATCTCATATGGGCTCAGAATAAACTTCCTTAAATATTTTACAGTTTGGTTTTTTTAGTCAACAATATAAACATATGAAAGAAATGAGAAGAAAAGCACATTGCTTTTCCTTATTGTATTTATCTTTAATTTTATCTGATACTATTTTTTTTTCTTTCTTGGTTAACTTGCACTGCTCATTTCCATTATCATTCATTTTTCTTATCAATTAGCAACAATTTATATCACCATATTTGCTTTTACAAGAAATGAAATTATTACTGATGCTAATTCAAACAGGATATTCAACTGTCACTGAATACACATGTACAACACACAGTTTTGTTCATTATATTTACCTTTGAAAAGATGCTATATTTACCACAGTATTAACATTACTTGGATTCCATCTATGCCAATTGAGGACAGTGAGAAAATGTTCAAAAGAGAGCCAGAACATATCATGGAAATATAACAATTTACAATGCTGGAAATTGTGGAAGCCAAGAGAGAACGTCTCCTTTGCTCTCTGAAGTTGTATTAAAAAACTCAACTAATGAAAGATAAATAAATATGAAAAATGGCATACAAATTAATTAACGTGCATGAAGGAGAAGAGAGTGATTACCCCAGATATCCCAATAGGGCCCCAATACTAACATAGCTATTTTTTTCTGAAGGGGGAGGAGAAATGGAAAATATAAATAATTATCTTGAGGGGCAATAAATAATTATTATGTTAAAACTGCAATTACTCTTGCACCAGCCTAATACTAGGGAGAATGAATGGATCAGGAGACAGAGATTAATTTGTAAATGGTTCTCTTTGGAAATAGAATGAGCCTGAGAGACAGACATTATCTTATGAAAGAGCCTCTTCAGATAAGGCTACATTTTCTTCTTCTTTTCTGCAACAGATAATGAGATACCAGTAAGCAGAAGGAAAAACAATTATTTTTGGTGGATACTTCAAGCATTTATGTAGATAGGGGGAAAGTCTCTTTCTGCATCTGTTGATCTTTATACCAGGGAGCAATATTTTGGGGTGAAATGTTTTAGTTTCCTTTGCAGGGTTAACAGAAACTACCTACTTCAACTCCTTTATTTCATTCACAAGAAAATTGAAGATGAGAGAAGTAAAGTGATGTCTTGACCAGAGGCAAGAAATAGATTTGAGATTCTTAATTACTAATGTGATCCTCTCCAGATTGCATTATATGACATGCTTTCAAACAGAACATCTTGGCTGTAACTTTATTAACCTCTTTGATAAGCCAAGGCAAATTATCATTAACCAAATAAAATACTAAATTAAGAAATAGATGTGTCAATGTGGTATAAAAACAGTGACATTAAAAGACCAACTTGATTTAATTTAAAAGAGTACAGATGGATTTTCTTTTTTTAATCCACTCCTTCCCAAATTCTCCTATATTCATATTGTCTCCCAGTTTTGTCTTATATAACTCTAATTGTTCATTTTGCTAAAGGAAAAACTTCAGCCAAATTAAATTTAAAGGAGCTTAATTGAGCAATGAGCAATTCACAAATGGGGCAACACCCAGTATCACAGCAGATTCAGAGAGATTATAGGGATGGCTCACGGTCAGAATAAATTTATAGACAAAAAAGTAAAGTGACATACAGAAATTGGAAGAGAGGTACAGAAACAGCTGGATCAGTTACAGCTTGGCATTTGCCTTATCTGAATACAGTGGAACACTCAGCAGTGACCAAGACTCAGTGATTGTTACAGGTACATACTCCTAAAATATGTTTTCAATCTTGTCTGCCTATTAAGTTAGGTTGCAATTCATTCACAAGGACTCAAATATAGAAGTACAGAGTCCTTCTCAGGCTATATTTAGTTTGCTTTAACAATTCCATTCTTTTGGTTATTTTCTCAATTTTGAGAGATTGACAAAAACTTTAGTAACTGATATCACTATCATTATCATAAATGTACTTATTTGATATTGAAACCCATTGGGGATCAGTAGAATAGTGAATTTTGCAAACGTATGAACAAGGACTGCATAAAGGGTACCTCCTTATGCTGGAACATTCTGTTTACAGCAGAAAAACAAAACCTGGTCTGTTCTGTTCTAAGATCTATGTGTTTATTTAAAGTCATAGTTTGATTATGTCACATTTAGCATAAGTGACTCCATTTTTGTTTGGCTTGGTCTGTTAAGGCCTGGTGTATGAGCTCAGTCCAAAACAATGGCCTCCCATGATTTTGTTTTAAAAATCTCTCCCTTTTTGGCCAGATTCTTACTTAGATGAGAGTGTGACCAAAACTTAGGATCTTAGTGCCACTCTCAGTTACTATTATTTTTGGTTTCCAATCTCAGCGTGTCATTCATAGGATATGGTGCCTTCATGGTCACGCAATTCTTTTAGCTCTTATCATTCCAGTTGAAAAGAGACTATTAGACATTCTAGATATGGCTGCATGCAAACATTTAAAATACAGTGCACCAGGGAGACTATTATCATGAATATCGGGAGGATAATAAAAATGGTTTGGAGTATGCTCCATACCCAGGGTCTCCATAAACTAAACAATCTCAAATCAAATAGATCAAATAATAAGCTAAAGAGTCCACTCGCTTAACTAAGCAGTCTCTTCATTAATCCCTTACAACTGGGTCTCTATAATACCTGATGTTTTCTCCATAGGCCGTAAGTGCAAGCACAGATAATTTTCTGTTTATCCAATTATATTATTTAGCATAACTTTCACAAGAGAATTTAAAGTCTCATATGTAACCATAGCCTTTACAGTAGAATCTGCCATCTAGCCCATTGTGAGGGGTACATTTCTATTCATTGCCTCTTTTATTAGGATAAAGGACCTAACAAATGATGCCCTTCTCTTATAGAAGAGTGAAGGCCTCCTGTCAATGTTCTCTTTAACTCATGATGTGGGTTAAGAGCAATGAATCAGCTAGGAGTGGTGGCACATGCCTGTAACTCCAGCATTTGGGAAGCCAAGGCAGAGGATCACAAGGTCAGGAGATCAAGACTATCCTGGTCAATATGGTGAAACAATGTCTCTACTAAAAATACAAAAATATTTAGCTGAGTGTAGTGGCATGTGCCTGTAGTTCCAGCTACTTGGGACACTGAGGCAGGAAAATCACTTGAACCTGTGAGGTGAGAGTTTCTGTGAGCCAAAATTGTGCCACTGCACTCCAGCCTAGTGACAGAGCAAAGCTCCATCTCAAAAAAAAAAAAAAAAAAAGATTAATGAATCAATCTTGTTTTGGACTGATTATGAGGCAATGTATGTATCATTAAAGTTTCTCACCTACATTGGGCCTTCATCTTTTACCTATCAAAGTATAAAGTTATCCATGTATAAGATTGGATATAAAATTCTTCACAAATAAAAATATACCCCATAAGTACACACAACAGACCCCCTTTCTTTTTCTATTGTTCATAGAGGCATAAACAAGAAAAAACATTCAAAGATGATAGTTTAATGATGGTAAAAGTCTCAATCTATTGTCTTGGGAAAAGCTGTTCTCATGAAGGATGCCCTCTTTTTCTTGGGATAGACTTCCCTGGCTGGCTTTACCTCAAAGGTTCCAATGAACGTACAGTTTCAAGAGCATGGAGGGACCCTTCTTAGTTGTGAGATTATGAACCCAAAGTTCAAGGTTCCAAAGTTTTGCTGCAATATGGATAGCAAAGACAGTCTTTCTCTGATGTTCTCAGAATATACAATCTTCAGATTCTAGATTGTGGAGGGGTTTATTATCCTCAGTGCACCATAAAAAGCTTTCTTTACCTGGTGAAAATATACTGTCACTTAAAAACTTAGCATTATAACATCAGCCCTCTTGCATTGGAGAGCTTTTAAACAACCAGAAAACATGCATTATAAATAACAATTAAATAAAATCCCTTTATAAAATGTTTAAATGGCCCATCAGGTGATCAAATGTACCCGGAGCTTTGATTTTTTTTCCCCCTGGAATATGGAACCAAACACTGGTTATAAACTGTTTGCAATTTACAAGTCACCACACAAATATATTCAATTTGGATTATTTTATGTTTTCTATGATGAGTCATGGAATGCAGACTTTTTAACAATAAAAGCTTTAAGGACTCCAGAAGGACAAGTTGGCCATGGAGTAATCTCCATGGCTCCATGCTTAATTAACAGATTTATAGCCTCTTGAATACCAGTTATTTCTCCAAATTAGGTGCATAGAACTGACAACTGATGTGTTATCATAGGTAATTTGACTTAGATCATGGAGTTTATTCAAATTGTGTATCTAAACAAATTCAGAATCAGCTAACTTAGCATGAAAATCTGGCAAAGTATTTTCTTGGCATTTAATTAATTTTTGTTTTACTTGGGATATCAATTTTATAATCCAATCAGTCTTTTCGTTAAAGTTTCAGAAATTCTTACCCAGTTCAAATGATATGACTCTAAACTTATTAGAAACCTGTATTCAAGTGTGCTTTTTAGGGTCCTTTCCGTCCTTTCATAAACCTCCTAAAAGATTCCATATTCTGGGACTTTGCATGCTTGTGAAGTTTTCAGAAACTACATAAATTGTTAGAGTTAAAAACACAATTGACAAGGAAAACTGGTTATTTCTGTGGTCTATGATAGACACAATAACCATAATTATGATTGATAGCATTTGTTCAAGACATTAAAATTGTAGAAATCCCATAAAATTTTAGAACATATATTAATATCATTCACTAAAATATAACCTGAAGAAGATTAAACTTAAAACAAATTTTTTGGATAATGCTTCCCATGTAATTAAACATGTTAAATAATTCTGTTTACCTCTATTTTGGATTCTTCAGGAGCCCTCTGTAGCATCTCAGTTAGATATCAAAAAAGATAGTTTTGAAGGTGACATTTGATTTTGGCAAGCCTATCAAATCTGATAAAGGTTTTAAATGCTGGATGTTATAAAGTAGAATTCCAGGTTATCACAAGTCATTCATTTAGCCAGAATGACTCAAAAATTTTTTAAAAGCCAAAAGCCTTTACTCATTGATAGAGGGAAGACTTAGCTTTCTAAACAATCTGTCTCTTGTCTTTCCCTTATTTTTTTCATTAACAAAAATCTTTATTATCTTTTAATATTACATGAAAATCTTGTTCAAGAGAGAAAGTCCAATTTTACCCTTGCATTAGTGTATCATTAATTTCAACCACAACTTTTAATAAAACCTTACAGACAGATCTTTTTAATCTTAATGAGTTTCACCATAAGGTGAGATTCTCATAAACCTTTTATAACTCTTTACACATTTTTGTTAAAAAGTAGACCAGTGCTTTAAGACAACCCTGCTTTTGCTTTTATTTTGACATTCAATTCACAGAAAAAACAGAAAATATCCCTTTAAATTTAGTCAATATGTTCACACACAGACTTTTTTTTACAAGATTAATTTTTACAAATCTTCCATAACTTGTTCAAACTAATTGTTCTTATCTAATTTAAAACAATCCTTTAACCCTCTAAACTAGGCCAAAATTTACATTCCCATGCATCCCTATCATCTTTTACCAAGAACACATTTCATTCTCATCACACATCTTGCCTGTAAGACTATTTTTTCAGCAGTCTCAACCACTTGTATAATGGTAACTCAGCAACTTTTACTTTTGGTACAAGTATTTCCTTTCACTACTTACACAGATCATCTATGACATGCTTGGACTTTCTGACTTGTCCTAAACATCTCACTTTTTAACAAACAGTTATTTTGCTTAGGGACAAGGATTTACCATACAAGATCCCTTGTTAAATAAAATCTCTTTTCTTTATAAACTTTTTGTACATCTATGGGGCATGAATAATTTCCCATGACCCTAGGCCTTACCTGGAATCTAATACTCAAAAATAAATTGAACAATTTTTAAAAATCAAAGAAGCAGTTTATGATCTTAAAGCATTTAGCAAACCTAATATCTGACTTGCATAATTTAGATCAAATGTTTCCATTTTTTAAGACATTTTCATTTTGCCAATAATCTTTAAAACTGTCTTCATTTCCTGAAGAGTACTTAAGTCAACTGAGCTAAATAAAAGGTTACGCTTTTTATTTTTCTGACAAAAATTTGATTTAGGCTTTTATCATTATTAAACCAATTAATTAAAGCTCTTTCATATTACACACAAAACACATGTAAACACACAGACAGACAGAAGATAAAGGACTCATTTCCTAAGACAGAAATTGGACCCTAACCCCAGGCTGTCATTGTGAAAAGAAAAAGCACATTCACATGGTTACAAGCTGAGCTGAAGCTCTCAAGGACATGAGTAACCATTTTTCTAGACTGTCTTGAACAGTGGGCCTATAGGGTCCTTGGCACACATTTTGTCCTAAGGTAGCCCTCTTTATGGCAGAACAATACAGAAAGACACACAAAGCACACCAGATTCACTATATCTTAAGAACAGACTCAGAATTCTTTTTCACGTTAATCAATACTTTACAGAGGAGATAAACAGGGACTTTTACCAGTCATTTAACCAGTTTGCACAGAGAGAGAGAGACAGAGAGAGAGAGAAAGAGAGAAAGAGAGAGGGAGACAGAGACCAGAGTCTGACTTGTAAGAAATTCTTACCCTTTTGTCACCATGCCAGACTTCTGTGTTTCCTTTCCCTGAGTGGCCCTAGTGACCCTCCTTGCCCTGGGGCCTAAGCTGTATCATAAAGCAAAATCATCATTTTTTGTTTGTTTGTTTCATGGAATCACAGGCAAAAGCCTCTCAATTTTGAAAGTTGTTGCCCAAGGGATTGCAAGGGGTAATCCAATTAACATTTTTCATTCTGGCCAGAGAAAAATACATGTGACACAACATAGACATTAGCCACTTTGTTCAGCACCCAATATAGAACTGGCAAGGCTCAAACTTGTCCCTGGTGGAGCCCTGTCATCTTTAATCCATTTTTAACCAAGAGAGACTTTATTGAGGAGACAGGCTGTAACTCAATCCCATCCTTTACTTGGGTAAAATGTACCCCAAAGTCAGCCAACTGGTGCTGCAGTCTATTTCTTTTGGATCAGGATAGTAATTAAACTGAAAGATTAGCAGATTTAATTTTTGGGGAGCTCTCATTTTTATATGCACTTTAATGCACTGTTGTTTATTCAGGATGTTCCCTTGTAAGTTACCTGTAGTAAGATTTCACCATTTCTGTAACACTTTACTCTTTCCTGTGCCTAATGTACAAGCTGGAAGAAACTCAGCTTTTCACAAATTAAGGATCCCATTTTTACCTAAAATATTGGCTTTGTTTCAGGTTCCCTTGATTAACATAGCCAATGATCTTTATTCCTAATTATGTGTGCAAGAAAAAATTTAAAAATTGTAGAACACAATAATCTTTGCAAATTTCTAGAAGCCCATATTTTCACCCCCATGAAATTATCATTTGTTACCAGTTTCTTTCTGACCAAGTCAGATGTAATAGACTGCAAACTAGATTCAAGCAAGTTAATTACTGTATCAAATCCATTCGTGGACCCAGTTCAGTTTCTATCATGAATTCTAAATCTTGTTTGGATCAGAAATTTGCTCAAAGAAACTCAGAGAGCTCAAAACACAAATCTGTGGAGGTCTGAAATCTAAGAGAGAACTTAAAAACAATCCCCAGATGCTTTGAGAGATTAATGTGCACAAATGGGTCCTACAAGTACCTTGCTTGTTCACTCAGCACTCCTGGGGGCTATTAGAAGCTCTACTTTGGATCCCACTTGTGACACCATCTATTAAAAGAAAAACTTCACCCGAATTAAATTTAAAGAGTTTAATTGAGCAATGAATGATTCACAATTGGGTAGTCCCCAGAACCACAGCAGAATCAGAAACTCCAGGGGTGTCTGATGGTCAACAAATATATAGACAAAAAAATAAAGTGATGTACAGAAATTGGAAGTGAGGCACAGAAACAGCTGGATTGGTTACAGCTCAGCCTTTGCCTTATTTGATCATAGCTTGAATACTTAGCAGTGTAGGATTGGTTGAAGTATGGTTGCTGGGATTAGACGAGACTCAGAAATTGTTACAGATGCATACTCCTCAGTTAGATTTTCAGTATTTTCTACCTACTAAGTTAGGTTTCAGTTCATCCACAAGGACTCAAATATAGAAATATGAGATCCTTCTCAGGCCATATTTAGTTTGCTTTAACAGTTTATATTTTCTTTTTTCTGTATGCACACACTTCTTTTTTTTTTTTTTATCTTGGTCTCTCTGTTCATGTATTAATTTAGTGATTATATCAGCCAGACATTTTAGACTCCAAGGAAGCAGCAATAAATAACATTGAAAAAAAATCACTTCTCATGTATTTTTCACTAATGTGAGGAAAATAATAATAACAAATAACAATGTGTTAAAGTATGCCCCAGTTGACAAACAAGATGGACTCCCTGTGGCTCAAAAGTTAAGAGCAGAACCAAGCAGCCTTGGCAGGGTGGGGGTGTGGTCCTTGGTACATATTGAAAAATCTGTTTTTCTGCAACCAAATCAAAGAGCTGTTCCTGAAAACAATATTAAAGACAACTGCCACTGAATATTCCCCAAATGACGACCAGTGGACCACCTGAAGGAAGACAATAAAGAGAGACTGGTGATGGGGGGTTAAGGGCCATTAAATTCAGATTCTGCTCCCCACTGCATTGACTCCCCTACCCTTTCTGAAGTGTTTGATTCTATAATCTCTCACTCTCCAAACCGTCCTCAGAGCACACCTTCCTGTTGCACCACGGGCTGCATTCTACTCAATCTGCAGTAATCTTTTAGAAAATAATGTTCTCCTTTTGTCTCTACAGATTGTATTGGCTTTTTATTGACATATATATCTAATGTTAGGCATTCCCTATATGCTGGGCACTGTTCTAAGAACTTTAGATAGGATAACATCACTCAATCCACACAACAAGTCTATTAGCAAGGTATGATTCTTAGTCTCATTTTTATGGATGAGGAGATTAAGATACAGAGTGGCAAGGTAAAATTGCTCAAGACCACACCTCTAGTAAATAGCAAAACCCATAAATATAGCAAAACTATATCCCGTCCACTACTCTGCTATGGTAGCATTCCGTGTGAGATGTGTGAGAAGCAAAGTAGAACTGGTTAAGCAAAAATAGTGATAAATACATGAGGGAGGAGGGTATTTTATTTAAGGGGGTCATGGAGAGACTCAATGAAAAGGTAAGAAAGCTAGCCATGCAAACCCATGAGGAAAAGCTTTGATGGGACTGCAGAGGCAAACCCTGGCATTAGGGATGTGCTTTCCCTTCTTCCTAAATAAATTTTTTTTAAAAAGTATTTGTGTGTGTGTGTGAGATAAAAAAGTTTTGAGGAACTTTGAGCAAGAAAGTGATATATTTAGATTAAAAGGATTAGTTGAATTGCTCTTGAAAATACCCTAAAGGAACTAGAAGTGAAAGAAGAATTCAGTATCATTTGTGAGAGGATGCCTAAGGTGTTAACACAGAATTGGTGAGAAATGGATATATATATATATATAAATATATACACATACATACATATATATAAAGATCTCCTTGTCACTGCATGTGGATCATGGAGAAAAAGTGGAATTGAGGCTGACTTTTACTTGTTTATCCTTGCTCTTAGGCAATTGGCAGTGCTAGTAACTGCAATGGGGAAGCCTAGGAGAATAGATTAGAGGTAGGTCAAACATTCAGTTTCAGACTCTAACTTTGAGACACCTGTCATCCTTCAACTATCTAATGCTGTAGCCTCTCGCATTTTAATGTAGCTCTTAGAGACAATTTTTGCATTTTATTTTATTTACTAAATTTAAATTTTAAAACTGCAACTCAATTCACTTATTAAAAATCTTTTAGGTATATTTGGACCAAGTTTGTGAATCTACATTTTCAACTATAAATTTCATGAAATCCAAATATTGACAAGTAATTTTATGAAAATTTAGCATCCAAATTCAGATATGTCTTACGAGTAAAGTACACAATGGATTTCAAAGACTTAATATGCAAAGCAGCATAAAATAGCTAATTAATAATTTTTACATTTATTACAATATGAAATAATAGTTTCAGATATATGGGTTTTAAAAAATCTTATTAAACTCATCTGGTAATGGATGTGTTAGCTTGAGTGTGGTAATCACTTTATGTAACATATATATATCAAAACATCATGTTGTATATCTTAGATATATCTATATAATTTTGTCAGTCATAATAAAGCTGGGTAAAAAGAAATTCAATTAAATTATGCTCACATACTTATTTTTACTTTTTAATGTGGCTACACAAATTCTTAAAATTACATATGAGGCTTATGTTATATTTCTATCAGACACTGCTTTATAGATAATTAAGAGTTAATGATGAATAGGTAAGTAATACTGAGTAGATGATAAAACATGCTATGTCTTGAGGTTATTGGAGAGGTTGAGACTGAAGACATACATTTGGAAGGTGTGGGTAAAACTATGGTGTTGAATCTTTGTGGCTAAATAAGTCAGTTATGGAGTGGGTTTTGTTACTGAATTAGAGAGACTGAGTTTGGCAGGGCAGATCAGAGCTTTTATCTACTCTGTTGTCATATAATCTTTAAGTAGTATCTAAATGCTTGGATTTCTGCTCTAGTTAGCATCTTCTTCTTCCGATTTAATTATCAATAGTAACCCCTCTTGCTCTAAAAATTTCACAAATTGGATAGTAAATTATATATTTACTCAAATTATTCTACTTTAAAGTCTGATAAAGCACAAATATTTTTGTTAGTTTATTTGGTCTGTCTTTGCTTTTATTTATTTAGTCTGTTTATTTTACTTAGTTCTATTTTATATTTCCTAAATATCTGTCATATTGTTCTTTCTGTTTGTCTCCACCATGTTACTTTATATCAGGACTTCATGATTTCTCACTTGGATTATGTCAAATTCTTAACTGGTGTTCACCACTCGCCAACTCACCACTCTAATCCAAGAGACACTCCACACATTTATAAGACTGAACTTTCGAAAACACATTTATTGCTAAGAACTATGAAATAAGTAAATGTGAAGGATCTGGGATGGCAGGAAAGGAAGAGATACAATGGAAGGCAGAATTGTAAATGATGATGACGTTTAAATTGCACCTTAATGAATAGATAGGCATTCACTCAGGGAAAGAAAATAAAAACAGGCAGAAATATTGATGAAGAAGAAAAGAATGGTGAAACCAAGAGAAGGTAAGGTTGTCTGTAATACATGACAAATCAGTTAATATTTTCCTGCTAAATTGACTCTTGAAATTTGGGGAAAAAATCTTCTCAGATGATCATTACCTTCATTTTAAGAATAATAATTATTTTCACCCATAATATAATACATATACTGTATGAAATAATATTTTGATAATATGACTTCAAATGAGAACATGTACCAGTTTACTAAAGGTTTCTAGTGACAAATATTCTAGCTTACAGAATATCACATGGAACACTTTTGAATTACAGGCCATGTTTAGATGAATTCCAAGCAATTCACTTTTCCTTGTATATGCCAATAACGATAAATAAAATGTATCATTTTCTGTAACTCTTTTATTTGTTTTACACATGTACTATTTCCAAGGATTTTAAAGTGCGCTCTTGTCTAGCCTTTATTCTGGCCTGAGCATTTTTTCTATGTTGTAAATACTTCTAAAGAAACATTTTGTCAGAAAAATTACAACACACAAACCAAATGAAAGAAAAAACAAAAACAAGGAAAAATGTGATTTCCTAAGAATGATCCCTCTGCTGCTCTTATCCACCAACCATAAATCATCTCTGTTCTTTTTGGATGAGTATATCAGAGAGGTGTATTACGTGTTATGAGCAAAATGTATGCATTTCAAATTATTCATTTGATGTTTTAAACAACTGCTCTTAGTACCAAAAGTCCTTGGCGCAAAGACATGTTAAATATAGCATTTTTTTTTTCTAGAAATAAGTACAAGGACATGGAGTCAGTGGGGTCATATTCTTGAGGGCTTAAGTGTAATGAGGTGGGTAGAGTAATTGGCAATTGGGAGATCCACACTGGAATCTTACTTCTGCTAACAAGATCCTGAGCATACCTTTATTTTATTTACTGCTGTGTTCTGGCATCTAGTCCAAATTCTAATTTGCAATAAGCACTAAATAAACACTAATAAATGAACTCATGGATACTAAGTACAGCAGTTAATATCTCAGGTCTTCAGTTTCCTAGTCTACAGTTAAGTAGGCATAACAAGAAGTTCAAATATTTTTACTACATTCTTTATTTCACAATCTAGTTAATATGATACTGTTAAATATTCTTTTCGCCTTTTCCCCCAGCATTGTTCTTTCTTTCCTTTTACCTTCCCTCTCCTCTTACTTTTTCCTTGTTTTTTCATCTTTCGTCTTTTCTCTTTTTCTTATTAGCAACTTAAATAAGGTGGCACTATTTTTTTCCAATTTAAGTGGCATAAATTCTATTTGCTTGCAAATGGAAGATAAAGAGTGGTCTAGAAAAAAAGAAACAAGGAGTATTTCCCTGTTTTTCAGAGAATGAACATAACATAGAAAACTCATATCTTCATATAGAAAAGGAAAGGCTATTAGCCCTGTAACACAGGGCTAATATTTCAGGTATTACTTTCTCATCTTTGTCCTCTCTGTCTTTTATTGCCTCAAAAAGCTCTGTCAGGTTTTATTTATTTATTCTTTGATTCATTCATTCATTCTTATTTCAATAGTTTTGGGGGTCCAGGCAGTTTTTGGTTACATGAATATGTTCTTTAGTGGTGATTTCTGAGATTCGGGTGTACTCGTCACCCAAACAGTGCACACTGCACTCAGTATGTAGTTTAACCCTCACCCCCTCCCACTCTTGCTTCCAAGTCTGCAAAGCCCATTGTAGCATTCTTCTGCCTTCGCATCCTCACGGCTTAATACGCAGTTGTAAATAAGAACGTATGATATTTAGTGTTCAATTCCTGCGTTACTTCACTTAAAATAATGGCATCCAGCTCCATCCAATTTGCTATAAAACACTTTTTTTTTTTTTTTTCATTATGGCTGAGTAGTATTCCATGGTATAGATATACCAAATTTTCTTTTTCTCCTCCTTGGTTGATGGGCATCTAGGTTGCTTCTGTATTTTTGCAATTTTAAATTGTGCTGCTATAAACACGTGTGTGCATACTTTTGTTTTTTTTTTTTTTGTCAGACAGAGTCTCACTCTGTCACTCAGGCTGGAGTGCAGTGGCACGATCTCGGCTCACTGCAAACTCTGCCTCCCAGGTTCACACCATTCTCCTGCCTCAGCCTCCCGAGTAGCTGGGACTACAGGCGCCCACCACCAAGCCTGGCTAATTTTGTCTATTTTTTACCAAAGACGGGGTTTCACTGTGTTACCTAGGATGGTCTCCATCTCCTGACCTCTTGGTCCCCCCGCCTCGGCCTCCCAAAGTGCTGGGATTACAGGTGTGAGCCACGGCGCCCGGCCTGTTTTTTTAATATAATGACTTCTTTTCCTTTGGGGAGATACCCAATAGCTGGATCGAATGCTATTTCTTTTAGTTCTTTAAGGAATCCCCATATTGTTTTCCATGGTGGTTGTACTAGTCTACATTATCACCAGCAGTGTAAAAGTATTCCCTTTTCATCACATCCACACCAACATCTTTTTTTTTTTTTTTGAGCCTGACTGTAACCCCCAGTGTTCCTTTTATTATTATTATTATTATTTTATTATTATTATACTTTAAGTTCTAGGGTACATGTGCATAACGTGCAGGTTTGTTACATATGTATACTTGTGCCATGTTGGTGTGCTGCACCCATCAACTCGTCAGCACCCATCAACTCGTCATTTACATCAGGTATAACTCCCAATGCAATCCCTCCCGCCTCCCCGCTCCCCATGATAGGCCCTGGTGTGTGATGTTCCCCTTCCCCAGTCCAAGTGATCTCATTGTTCAGTTCCCACCTATGAGTGAGAACATGCGGTGTTTGGTTTTCTGTTCTTGTGATAGTTTGCTAAGAATGATGGTTTCCAGCTGCATCCGTGTCCCTACAAAGGACACAAACTCATCCTTTTTTATGGCTGCATAGTATTCCATGGTGTATATGTGCCACATTTTCTTAATCCAGTCTGTCACTGATGGACATTTGGGTTGATTCCAAGTCTTTGCTATTGTGAATAGTGCCGCAATAAACATACGTGTGCATGTATCTTTATAGCAGCATGATTTATAATCCTTTGGGTATATACCCAGTAATGGGATGGCTGGGTCATATGGTACATCTAGTTCTAGATCCTTGAGGAATCGCCAGACTGTTTTCCATAATGGTTGAACTAGTTTACAATCCCACCAACAGTGTAAAAGTGTTCCTATTTCTCCACATCCTCTCCAGCACCTGTTGTTTCCTGACTTTTTAATGATCGCCATTCTAACTGGTGTGAGATGGTATCTCATTGTGGTTTTGATATGCATTTCTCTGATGGCCAGTGATGATGAGCTTTTTTTCATGTGTCTGTTGGCTGTATGAATGTCTTCTTTTGAGAAATGTCTGTTCATATCCTTTGCCCACTTTTTGATGGGGTTGTTTGTTTTTTTCTTGTAAATTTGTTTGAGTTCTTTGTAGGTTCTGGATATTAGCCCTTTGTCAGATGAGTAGATTGCAAAAATTTTCTCCCGTTCTGTAGGTTGCCTGTTCACTCTGATGGTAGTTTCTTTTGCTGTGCAGAAGCTTTTTAGTTTAATGAGATCCCATTTGTCAATTTTGGCTTTTGTTGCCGTTGCTTTTGGTGTTTTAGACATGAAGTCTTTGCCCATGCCTATGTCCTGAATGGTACTACCTAGGTTTTCCTCTAGGGTTTTTATGGTATTAGGTCTAACATTTAAGTCTCTAATCCATCTTGAATTAATTTTCTTATGGGAGTAAGGAAAGAATCCAGTTTCAGCTTTCTACTTATGGCTAGCCAATTTTCCCAGCACCATTTATTAAATAGGGAATCCTTTCCCCATTTCTTGTTTCTCTCAGGTTTGTCAAAGATCAGATGGCTGTAGATGTGTGGTATTATTTCTGAGGACTCCGTTCTGTTCCATTGGTCTATATCTCTGTTTTGGTACCAGTACCATGCTGTTTTGGTTACTGTAGCCTTGTAGTATAGTTTGAAGTCAGGTAGCGATATGCCTCCAGCTTTGTTCTTTTGACTTAGGATTGTCTTGGAGATGCGGGCTCTTTTTTGGTTCCATATGAACTTTAAAGCAGTTTTTTCCAATTCTGTGAAGAAACTCATTGGTAGCTTGATGGGGATGGCACTGAATCTATAAATAACCTTAGGCAGTATGGCCATTTTCACGATATTGATTCTTCCTATCCATGAGCATGGCATGTTCTTCCATTTGTTTGTGTCCTCTTTTATTTCACTGAGCAGTGGTTTGTAGTTCTCCTTGAAGAGGTCCTTTACATCCCTTGTAAGTTGGATTCCTAGGTATTTGATTCTCTTTGAAGCAATTGTGAATGGAAGTTCATTCATGATTTGGCTCTGTGTTTGTCTGTTACTGGTGTATAAGAATGCTTGTGATTTTTGCACATTAATTTTGTATCCTGAGACTTTGCTGAAGTTGCTTATCAGCTTAAGGAGATTTTGGGCTGAGACAATGGGGTTTTCTAAATATACAATCATGTCATCTGCAAAGAGGGACAATTTGACTTCTTCTTTTCCTAACTGAATACCCTTGATTTCTTTCTCTTGCCTGATTGCCCTAGCCAGAACTTCCAACACTATGTTGAATAGGAGTGGTGAGGGAGGGCATCCCTGTCTTGTGCCAGTTTTCAAAGGGAATTTTTCCAGTTTTTGCCCATTCAGTATGATATTGGCTGTGGGTTTGTCATAAATAGCTCTTATTATTTTAAGGTATGTTCCATCAATACCGAATTTATTGAGCATTTTTAGCATGAAGGGCTGTTGAATTTTGTCAAAAGCCTTTTCTGCATCTATTGAGATAATCATGTGGTTCTTGTCTTTGGTTCTGCTTATATGCTGGATTATGTTTATTGATTTGTGAATGTTGAACCAGCTTTGCATCCCAGGGATGAAGCCCACTTGATCATGGTGGATAAGCTTTTTGATGTGTTGCTGAATCCGGTTTGCCAGTATTTTGTTGAGGATTTTTGCATCAATGTTCATCAGGGATATTGGTCTAAAATTCTCTTTTTTTGTTGTGTCTCTGCCAGCCTTTGGTATCAGGATGAACCAACATCTTTTTTTAAAAAAAATTATTATTAAATTATGGCCATTCTTTTAGGAGTAAGGTGGTACTTCACTGTGGTTTTACTTTGTATTTCCCTGATAATTAGTGATGTTGAGCATTTTTTCATATATTGGTTGGCAGTTTGTACATCTTCTTTTGAGAATTCTCTATTCATGTCCTTAGCACAGTTTTTGATGGGGTGAGGGCATTGTTTGTGTTTTTATTACTAATTTTTTTGAGTTCCTTGTTGATTCCGGATATTACCCCTTTCTCAGATGTGTAGTCTGTGAATATTTTCTCCCACTTTGAAGGTTGTTTGTTTACTCTGCTGATGATTTCTTTTGCTCTACAAATGCTTTTTAGTTTACTTAGGTTCCATTCATTTATTTTTGTTTTTGTTGCCTCTAATTATGGGTTCTTAGTCATGAATTCTTTGCCTGAGCGAATGACTAGAAGAGTATTTCCAATGTTATGTTCTAGATTTTTTTTATGATTTTGAGTCTTAGATTTAAGTCTTTGATCCATCTTAAGCTGATTTATTGGTTTATTTATTTTTTTATTTTTTGAGATGGAGTCTCACTTTGTTGCCTAGGCCGGAGTGCAGTGACACAATCTCAGCTCTCTGTAACCTCCACCTCCCAGGTTCAAGTGATTCTCCTACCTCAGTCTCCTGAGTAGCAGAGACTATAGGCATGTGCCACCACACCTGGCTAATTTTTTGTGCTTTTAGTAGAGATGGGTTTTCGCCATGTTAGCCAGGTTGGTCTTGATCTCCTGACCTCATGATCCACCTGCCTTGGCCTCCCAAAGTGCTGGGGTTATAGACATGAGCCACCACACCTGGCCTTAAGCTGATTTTTGTATAAAGTGAGAGATGAGAACTCAATTTCATTCTTCAATATGTGATTTGCCAGTTTTGCTAGCACCATTTATTAAATAGGATCCTTTCCCAGTTTATGTTTTTGTATGCTTTGTTGAGATCAGTCACCCAAAAAGTTGGCTTTTCCTGGGTTCTCTATTTTGTTCCATTGGTCTAAGTGCCTATTTTTATACCAGTAACATGTTGTTTTGGCAACTATAGCTTTGTAGTATAATTTGAAGTCAAGAAATGTGATGCCTCCAGATTGTTCTTTTTGCTTAGTCTTGCTTTGGTTCTGTGAGCTCCTTTTTTTGGTTCCACCTGTATTTTAGTATTGTTATTTTTATTTCTGTGAAGGACAATGATGGTGTTTTGATGAGAATTGCATTGACTCTAGATTGCTTTTAGCAGTATGGTCATTTTCACAATATTGTTTCTACCCATCCATGGGCATGGGGTGTTTTTCTACATGTTTGTGTTATCTATAATTTCTTTCAGCAGTATTTTTTAGTTTTTCTTGTAGACATCTTTCACCTCCTTGGTTAAGTATATACCTAAGTGTTTTATTTATTTTATTTTTGTGCAACTGTTGTGAAATGGATTGAGTTCTTGATTTGATTCTCAGTTTGGTGGTTATTGGTATATAACAGTGCTCCTGATTTTCATATATTGATTTTGTAACCTGAGATTTACTGAGTTTATCAGATCTGAGAGCTTTTTGAATGAGTCTTTAGGGTATGCTAGGTATACAATTATTCCATGGACAAAGAGCGACAGTTTGACTTATTTTTTTCTGATTTAGATGTCCTTTAGTTCTTTCTCTTGCCTGATTGGTCTGCCTAGGACTTGCAATACTATGTTGAATAGAAGTGGTGAAAGTGGGCATCCATGCTTTTTTCCAGTTCTCGGGGGAAATGTTTTCAACTTTTTTCCATTCAGTATGATGCTGGCTATGGGTTTTTCATAGACGGCATTTATTACATGGAAGTATGTCTCTTCTATGACAATTTTGTTGAGAGTTTTCTTTTTTTTTCATACAGAAATGCCAGATTTTATCAAATACTTTTTCTGCATCTATTGAGATGATCACATAATTTTTCTTTTTAATCCTCTTTATGTGATGCATTATATTTACTGACTCATGTGCATTAAACTATCCCTGTATACTGTTATGAAACTCACTTGATTATGGTGTATTATCTTTTTGATATGCTGTTGGATTTGGTTAGCTAGTATTTTGTTGAAGATTTTTGTATATATGATCATCAGGAATATTTGTCTGTATTTTAGTTATATTCCTTCCTGGTTTTTGTATTAGGGTGATACTGGCATCATAGAATGGTTCAGGGAGGACTCCCTCTTTTCCTATCTTTTAGCATAGTTTCAGTAACATTGGTACCAATTCTCCCTTGAATGTGTAATAGAAATCAGCTGTGAATCTATCTGGTCCTAGATATTTGTGCGGACCTTTTTTTTTTTTTTTTTTTTTTTTTTTTTTTTTTTAAATACTGAACAATTTTCACAGCTTGTTATTGTTCTGATCAGAGTTTCTATTTCTTCCTGATTTAATCTAGGAGAAAGGTATATTTCCAGGAATTTATCTATGTTTTGTAGATTATCTAGTTTGTATGCATAAAGGTGTTCATAGTAACCTTGAATGATCCTTTGTATTTCTGTGGTATTAGTCATAATATCTCTCATTTAGTATCTAATTGAGATTATTTGGATCTTCTCTCTTTTTTTCTTGGTTAATCTTGCTAACAGTCTATCAATTTTGTTTATCTTTTCAAAGAACCAGTTTTCTGGGTTTTTTTTTTTTTGTATTTTCTTTATTCAAATTTATTTAGTTCTGCTCTGATCTTTGTTCTTTCTTTTCTTCTCCTGAGTTTGAGTTTAGTTTGTTCTTGTTTCTATAGTTCCTTGAGGTGTGATATTAGATTGTCTATTTGTGCTCTGTCAGACTTTTCAGTGTAGGTATTTAATGCAATGAACTTTCCTCTTAGCACCACTTTTGCTATATCCCAGAGGTTTTGATAAAGAGGTTTTGATAATTTGTGTCACTCTTATCATTCATGTAGAATAATTTTTTAAATTTCCATCTTGATATTATTTTTAACCCAAAGATCATTCAAGAGCAGATTATTTAATATACATGCATGTATATAGTTTTGAAGGCTCCTCTTGGAGTTTATTTACAGTTTTATTCTACTGTGGTCTGAAGGGATACTTGATATAATTTTACTTTTTAAAAATTTATCAAGATTTGTTTTGTGGCCTATTATATGATCTGTCTTGGAGAATGTTCCATGTACTGATGAAAACAATATATATTCTGCAGTTGTTGGGTAGAATATCCTGCAAATATGTGTTAAGTCCATTTATTCTAGGTTTTAGTTTAAGTCCATTGTTCCTTCTTTGACTATCTATCTTGATCTGTCTAGTGCTGTCAGTGAAGTATTGAAGTTCCTACTATTAATGTGTTGCTGTCTATATAATTTCTTAGGTCAAAAAGTATTTTTTTTTATAAATTTGGAAACTTCAGTGTTAAATACATGTATATTTATGATTGTAACATCTTCCTGTTTAACTAATTATTTTATCATTAACTGTTGTTACTTTAAAGTCTATTTTGTCTGATATAAGAATAGCTACTCCTGCTTGGTTTTGGTTTCCATTTGTGAAAAATATCTTTTTCCACCCCTTTACCTTAAGTTTATGTTAGCCCATATGTGTTAGGTGAGTCCCTTGAAGACAGCCATTACTTAGTTGGTGGTTTTTGAATGTATTCTGCCCTTCTGTATCTTTTAAGTGGAGCATATAGCCCATTTATGTTCAATATGAATATTGAGATTTGAGGTACTGTTCTATTCACCATGTTCATCTTTGCCTGAATACCTTTTTAAAAATATTTTCATCATTTTTTTTTAGGCCCTGTGAGTTTTACGCTTTAAGGAGGTTCTATTTTTGTGTATTTTGAGAACTTGTTTCAAGATTGAAAACCCCTTTTATTCTTCCTTGCAGTGCTAGTGTGGTAGTGGCAAACTCTCTCAGTGCTTATTTATCTAAAAAAGATTTTGTCTCTTTTTATTTATGAAATGTAGTTTTGCTAGATACAAAATTCTTGACTGACAATTATTTTGTTTAAGGAGGCTAAAGATGGAACCTCAGTTCTTCTGGCTTTTAGGATTTCTGATGAGAAATCTGCTGTTAATCTGATAGGTTTTCTTTTATAAGTCACCTGATGCTTTTGTCTCACAGCTCATAAGATTCATTCCTTCACCTTGACATTAGATAACCAGATTAATATATGCTTTTGTGATGATCTTTTGCAATGTATTTCCCAGGAGTTATTTGAGCTTCTTGTATTTGGATGTTGTATTAATCCACTTTCACACTGCTATAAAAAACTTCCTGAGACTGAGTAGTTTATAAAGAAAAGAGGTTTCATTGACTCACAGTTCCACAGACTATACAAGAAGCATGGTTGGTGAGGCCTCAGGAAACTTACAATGATGGCAGAAGGGGAAGAGGAAGCAGACACATCTTCACATGGGGAATCAGAAGGAAAAGAACAAAGGAGGAAGTGCTACACAGTTTTAAGCAACCAGATCTCAGGATAACTCACTCACTATTACAAGGAAAGCAAGGTGTAAGTCTGCCCCCATGATCCAGTCACCTGCCACCAGGCCTCCCCTCCAACATTGGAGATTCCAATTCATCATGACATTTGGATGAGGACACAGAAGCAAACCATACCATTGTGCCATTGCTTCCTCCAAAATCTCATATTCTTCTCACACTTCAAAACACAATTACACCTTTCTAACAGTCCCCCAAAGTCTTAACTTATTCTTGCATTAATTCAAAACAGTTCAAGTCCAAAGTCTCATCTGAGACAAGGCAAGTCTCTTCTACCTATGAACCTGTAAAATAATAAACAAGTTAGTTACTTCTAAGATAGAGGGAGAGCACAGGCATTGAGTAAATGATCCCATTGCAAGTGGTAGATATTGGACAAAACAAAGGGGCTACAAGACCCATGCAATTCTGAAATCTAGCAGGACAGTCATTAAATCTTAAAGCTTCAAATAATTTCCTTTGACTTCGTGTCTCACATTCAGGCCACACTATGAAAGGAGAGGGCTCTGAAGGCCTTGGGCATCGTTGCCTCTGTGGCTCTGCATGGTACATCCCCTGCAGCTGCTTTTGTGGTCTGGCATTGACTGCCTGAGACTTTTCCAAGTGCATGGTGTAAGGTATTGGTGGATCTAGGATTCTGGGGTCCGGAGGATGTGGCCCTCTGCCCACAGCATCATGAGGCAGTGCCTCAGTGGGGACTCTGTGTGGGGGTTCCAATCCTATATTACCTTTCTGTACTGCCCTAGCACAGGTTCTCCATGAGGGCTCTGCCCCTGTAGCAGACTTCTGCCTGAATATCCAGGCATTTCCATACATCTTCTGAAATCTAGATGGAGACTCCCAAGCCTCCATTCTTTCCCTCTAGGGACCTACAGGCTTAACAGCATATGAAAGCTGTCAAGGTTTGTGGCTTGCACCCTCTGGAGTGGCAGACTGAGACATATCTGACACCTCTTTAGCCATGGCTGCAGCTAGAGTGACTGGAATGCAAGCAGCAGTTTTCTGAGGTTGCACAGGGCAGCGGAGCCTTTGGTCTGGCCCACAAAACCATTCTTCCATCCTAGGCCTCTGGGTCTGTGATGAAACAGACTGCTGTGAAGTCCTCTAAAATACCTTTGTCTTAGCTATTAACATTAGGCTCTTCTACTTTGGTAAATTTCTGCGGCTGGCTTGAATTCTTCCACTGAAAATAGGTTTTTCTTTTCTACTGAATGGCCAGACTGAAAATTTTCCAAACTTTTATGCTCTGCTTCACTTTTAAATTTAAGTTTCAATTTCAGATCATCTTTTTGTTCATGCATATAAGCGTATGCTGTTAAAAGCCACCAGGCTACATATCGAATGCTTTGCTTCTTAGAAATTTCTTTCACCAGATACTCTAAATCATCTCTTTCAAGTTCAAAGTTTCACAGATCCCTAGAGCAGGGGCAGAATGCTGCCAGTCTCTTTGCTGATGCATAGCAAGAGTGTCCTTTACTCCAGTTTCCAATAACTTCTTCACCTCTGTCTGAGACCACCTTATCCTGGACTTGGTTGTTCATATCACTATCAGCATTTTGGTCACAACTGTTTAACAAGTCTCCAGGAATTTCCAAACATTCCTACATCTTTCTGTCTTCTTCTGATCCCTCCAAAATGTTCCAGACTCTGCCTGTTACCCAGTTTCAAAGATGCTTCCACATTATCAGGTATTTTTGTAGCAATGACTCACCTCCCAGTACCAATTGTCTGTATTAGCCCATTCCCAAATTGCTGTAAGAAACTAACTGAGAATGGGTAATTTATGAAGAAAACAGGTTGAATTGAATCACAGTTCCACAGGCTATATAGGAAGCATAGCTAAAGAGGCCTTAGAAAACTTAGAATCATGGTGTAAGACAAAGGGAAAGCAAGCACATCTTCGCATAGTGAAGCAGGAGAGAAAGGGCAAAGGGGGAAGTGCTAGGTATTGTGAAACAATCAGATCCTATGAGAACTCACTTACAATCATGAGAATAGCAAGGGGGAAGTCCACTCCCCCGATTCCAATCACCTCTCACCAGGCCCCTTCTCCAACATTGATGATTAAAATTCCACATGAGATTTGGGTGGGGACACAGAGCCAAACCAGATCAGATATCTAGATCTCTAGCAAGACCAGGGAAGTTTTCTTCAATTATTCCTTTATATAGTTTTTCCAAACGTTTAATATCTATTCCTCCATAGGAACATCTTAGTCTTCGCTGTTTTACAGAATTCCATATTCCTTGAAGAATTTGTTCCTTTTAAAAAAGTCTTTATTCTTTGCCTTTCTTTGTCTCATTGGGCTAATTAGAAAGCATTGTCTTCCAGCTCTGATATTCTTTCCTCTACTATTTCTAGTCTATTGTTGAAACTTTACACTGCATTTTGTATTTCCCTAAGTGTGTCTTGCATTTGCAGAAGCCCTGATTGGTTTTCCTTTGTGATATCGATTTCTATTGAAAAAATTTAATCAATATCCAGGTTTTTTTTTTTTTTTTTTTTAATCTTTAAGTTGTTTTCACCTTTCTCTAATATCATCTTGAATAGGTTAATAATCAACCTTCTGAATTCTTTATCTAGTAATTCAGAGATTTCTTCTTGGTTTGGATTCATTGCTGGGGAGCTAGTGTGATCCTTAGGGTGCACTATGGAACCCTGTTTTGTCACATTACCAGAATTGCTTTTCTGGTTCTTTCTCATTTTGGTAGATGATTTCTTCAAATTGTTCTTGAGTTTATTTTTGACTGGACTGGGTTTTTTTTTTTTTTTTTTTAATTTCTCTTTTTCTTTCTTAAGGATTGGACTTTAATGTTTAATTTAGCCTAATTTGATTATATGTGCTTTTAGGAGTGAAGACTCTGTATGGCTTTCTTAGTTATAGAGAGTCTTTGTGTACTGGCTTTCCCAGATGCTGGTTGTAGTCATTATGCTTTTGAAGTGTGGGCAAGTTCACTGTCTCTTATGGGATTGTAATGGTAGGGATCTCTTGAAGTTTATCTAATTATCTTGTGGTGTACGTTTATTTATTTATTTATTTATTGAATTTTTACCCAGAATTTCATTTACTGAGTTGATGATTCAGGGTTCAGGTCTGCTGGTGGGAAGTCTCCCACACCAGCCACAATTGCAGTGCTGAGTGCAGTAGTGAAAGTTTGCACCCAGAGGAGGTAACCCTGTTAGGCATTGGTTGTAGCTAGGATATGTAGGTGGATATAACACACAGCAGTGGGCCAAGGTCCAAGCCTTGATGAGGATGGCTGGGGAGCTTTCAAATAGATTTGTGGAGATTTTATCAGGGTAAAGAGTTAGAGCTACTTCAGCTCCCCTGCAAGGTCAGATGGAAAGCGATTCACCTCACAGCTTAATTCCTGTCCCAGTTACTTGGCTATTCAAATCTGACAGGCACCTCTTTTCATCTGTAGGATTGTTAGTGTTCCAAATAGGGAGGAATTGTGACTCTGCCTTTTGTGCCGACCTGAATCTAGGGGATGGTTCTCCTGTGGGGTTGTGCTTAACCAGTATTATTCCATGAAGATTGTCCATAGGTGCAAACACATTGCATTCTTGTTCAAAAACCCCAGCTGTGTCTGTAGCGGAGCGCTGGGGAGTGGGGGCGGCAGGGAGGGAACAAGGACTACTTCTCCAAGGTCCTTCACAATCACAGAGGCTGCCTGCTCACTGGGGTACAGATGCAGACCTTCACTACTGCACCTAGCACTGCAATTGTGTCTGGTGTGGGAGACTTCCCACCAGCAGAACGATCTGGGGCTCAAGACCTGCTATTCAGATTATTTTGTCCCCTGGGGTGACACAGTGATACAGTGCTCACCCCTTTCTCTAGGAATGGGAGTTCCCAAGAGCCAAACTGCAGTGATTGTTATTTCTTTTCTGGGTCTAGCGACCTAGTGGGGCTACCAGGGTACCAGCTGGTGTTCTTGAATGTCTGCAGAGTCCAGTGATGTGACTTGTCTTCAGGTCTCCCAGCACTGGATACTAGTACCTGCTCTGATGGAGATGTCTGTCAAACTTTATACCTCTCTCACAGATGTGGGCTCTTCTGCCACATTTTGCTGTTTCCTACTCTATTACAGTTGTTTAACTTTATGGAAACTGGCAGTTAGGCTTCAGATTATCTTTCTAAGTTTGTCTAGAAAGGAATTTATTGGATCCTTTTTGCACCTGTTTTCCCCTGTTCCTTCCAAAGTCCAGCAGTTGAGAACATGTACATGTACTAGGTATTCAGCTTTATTTTTTTAATTAAAAAAGTAACTTTTTTATTTTGATGGCTTTTGTGATACAAGTGATTTTTGGCTACATAGATGAATTGTATAGTGGTGAAATCTGAGATTTCAGTGTACCTGTCACTCAAGTGGTGTAAATTGTTTGTTTGTTTTTATTTTAATCTCTCATCCTCTGCACTGTCCTCTGCCTACTGAGTCTTCAAAGTCTATTATACTATTCTGTACGTCTTTGTGTACCCATAGCTTAGCTCCCACTTATAAGGGAGAACATACAGTGTTTGGTTTTCCATTCCTGAGATACTTTACTTAGAATAACGGTGTCTAGCTCCATCCAAGTTGCTACAAAAGACACTGTTTTATTCTTTTTTATAGTGGAGTAGTATTTCTTGGTGTGTATATATACCACATTTTCTTTAACCACTCATTGGTTGATGGGTACTTGAGCTGGATCCCTATCTTTGCAATTGTGAATTATGCTGTGATAAACATATATGTTCAGGTGTCTTTTTGATATAACTACTTATTTTCCTTTAGAGAGACACCTAGTAGTGTGATTGCTAGATCAAATGGTAGATATACTTTTAGTTCTTAAAGACATTTCCATAGTGATTTCCATAGAGGCTGTACTAATTTACTTTCCTATAAGCAGTAAATAAACATTCCATTTTTATTACATCCATTTTAATATCTATTGCCTTTTGAATTTTAATAATGGCCATTCTGGCTGGAATAACGTGGTATCTCATTGTTGTTCTAATTTGCATTTTCCTGATGATTACTGATGTTAAACATTTTTTTCATATGTTTGTTGGTCATTTGTGTATCCTCTTTTGAGAAATACATATTTATGTCATTTGCTTAATTTTTGATGGAATTATTTATTTATTTTTCTTTTTCTTGCTGATTTGAGTTCCTTGTAGATTCTGAATATTAGTCCTTTGTCAGATGTATAGTTTATAAATATTTTCTCCCATTCTGTGGGTTGTCTGTTTACTATGATGATTATTTCTTTTGTTGTGTAGAAGCTTTTGAGTTTAATTAGGCCTCACTTATTTATTTTTGTCTTTGTTGCATTTGGTTTTGGGGTCTTAGTCATAAATTCTTGAGCTAGGCCGAAGTCCAGAAAGGCTTTTCCGAGATTTTCTTCTAGAATTTTCGTGGTTTCAGGTCTTTAAGAGTTTAATCCATCTTGAGTTGATTTTTGTATTAAGTGAGAGATAGCCAGTGTCATTCTTCAACATGTGGTTATCCAGTTTTCCCAGCACCATTTATTAAATAGTGTATCCTTTCCCCAAATTTTATTTCTGGGTTTTCTGTTCTTTTCATTGATCTGTGTATCTACTTTTATACTAGCACCATGCTGTTTTGGTAGCTTTAGCCTTTTAATATAATTTGAAGTCATGTAATATGATGCCTCCAGATTTGTTGCTTTTGCTTAAGATTGCTTTGGTTATTCAGGCTTTTTTTTTTTTTTTTGGTTGCATATGAATTTTATAGTTTTTTTTTCTAATTCTGTGAAAATGATTTTGATATTCTGATAGAAATTGTATTGAATCTGTGGAATGCTTTGGCCAGTATGATCATTTTCATGATATTGATTCTTCCAATTTATGAGCATGGAACATATTTTTATTTGTTTGTGTTATCTATGATTTCTTTCAGCAGTGTTTAGTAGTTCTCCTTGTTGAGATCTTTCACTTCCTTGGTGCAGTATATTTCTAGTTTTTTTTTTTTTTTTTTATTGCAGCTATTGTAAAAGGAGTTGAGTTCTTGATTTGATTCTCAGTTTAGCCGTTGTTGGTACATAACAATGATACTGATTTGCATACACTGGTTTTGTAACCTAAGACTTCACTGAATTCATTTATCAAATCTAGGAGTCTTTCAAAGGAGTCTTTAGGTTTTTCTAGGTATATAATCATATCATCAGCAAACAGCAATAATTTGGCTTCCTCTTTTCCAATTTGGTTTCCCTTTATTTCTTCTATTTGGCTGATCGCTTTGGCTAGGAATTCCAGTAGTATGTTGAATAGAAATGGTGAAAGTGGGAACCTTTGTCTTGTTCCACTTCTCAGTGGAAAAGCTATCAACTATTCTCCATTCAGTATGATACTGGCTGTGGACTTTTCAAAGATGGCTTTTATTACGTTGAGGTATGTCCTTTCTATGCCTAGTTTGTTGAGGGTATTTTTCATGAAGTGATGCTGATTTTCGTCAAATGCTTTTTCTCCATCTATTGAGATGATAATATGTTTTTGGTTTTTAATTCTGTTAGTGTCATTTATCACATTTACTGACTTGCATATGTTAGCCCATTCATGTATCCCTGGAATGAAACCCACTTGATTATGGTATTACTATATTTGGAAGTACAGTTTGATTCAATTTTCTAGTATTTATTGAGGACTTTTGCACCTATGTTTATCAGGGATATTTGTCTATAGTTTTTGTTGTGGTGGTGGTAGTTGTTGCTGTGTATTTTCCTGGTTTTGGTATGAGAGTGATACTGGTTTCATAGAATGAGTTTGGGACAATTTCATCTTTTTCAATCTTTTGAAATAGTTTTAGTATGATTGGTACCAATTCTTTGTTGAAGGTTGCGTTGAATTCAGCTGTGAATCTGCATGGCCCTGGACTTTGTTGTTGTTGTTTTTGTTTGTTTTTATTGTTTTGGTTGTTGTTATTTTTTAATCACTGATGCAGTCTCACTGCTTGTTATTAGTCTTTTCAGAATTTCTATTTCTTCCTGGTTCAATTTTGGAGGGTTATATGTTTCCAGGAATTTATCCATTTCCTTTAGATTTTTTTATTTTGTGTGCATAGATGTGTTCATTGTAGTCTTAAATGATCTTTTGAATTTCCGTTGTGTTCATTGTAATGTCTCTGTTTACATTTCAAAATGAGCTTAATTGAACCTTCTCTCTTCTTGATTAATTGAGCTAATGGTCTATCAATTTTGTTTATCCTTTCAGAGTCTACCTTTTATTTCACTGATCTTTTATATTTTTGCTTCGATTTTATTTAGATCTGCTTTGATCTTTATTATTTCTTATTTTTCCATTTTACTTTTTAAATTTTACTTTAAGTTCTGGGATGCATGTGCTGAATGTGCAGGTTTGTTACATAGGTATACATGTGCTGTAGTGGCTTGCTGCACCTATCTATCCATCATCTAGGACAAATACCCTGTGTGCATCAGGTATTTGGCCTAATGCTCTCCCTCCACTTGCCCTCCATCCCCTGACAGGCCCCAGTAGGTAATATTCCCTTCCCTGTGTCTGTGTGTTCTCTCATTGTTCAACTTATGAGTGAAAACATGCAGTGTCTGGTTTTCTGTTTCTGTATTAGTTTGCTGAGAGTGATGGTTTTCTGCTTCATCCTTGTCCCTGCAAAAGACATGAGCTCATTGTTTTTTATGACTGCATAGTATTCAATGGTATGTATGGGCCATATTTTCTTTATCCAGTCTACTATTGAGTTGGTTCCAAGTCTTTGCTATTGTGAATAGTGGTGCAATATACATACATGTGCATGTGTCTTTATAGCAGAATGATGTATAATCTTTTGGGTACATACCCAGTAATGAGATTGCTGGATCAAATGATATTTCTGGTTCTATATCCTTGAGGCTTCGCCACACTGTCTTCCAGAATGGTTGAACTAAATTTACACTCCCACCAACACCGTAAAATTGTTCCTATTTCCCCACGTCCTCATCAGCATCTGTTGTATCCAGACTTTTTAATGACCACCATTCTAACTGACATGAGATGATATCTCATTGAGGTTTTGATTTGCATTTCTGTAATACCAGTGAAGATGAGCATTTTTTCATATGTTTGGTGGTTGCATAAATGTCTTATTTTGAGAAGTGTCTGTTTATATCCATTGCCCACTTTTTGATAGGGTATTTTTTTTTTTTTTGGAAATTTGTTTAAGTTTCTGGTAGATTCTTGATATTAGACCTTTGTCAGATGGATAGGTTGCAAACTTTTCTCCCATTCTATAGGTTGTCTGTTCACTCTCATGGTAGTTTATTTTGCTGTGTAGAAGCTCTTTAGTTTAATTAGATCCCATTTGTGAAGTCTGGCTTTTGTTGCCATTGCTTTTCATGTTTTAATCACGAAGTCCTTGCCCATACCTATGTCCTGAATGGTATTGCCTAGGTTTTCTTCTAGGGTTTTTATGGTTTTAGATTTTACAATTAAGTCTTTAATCCATCTTGAGTTAATTTTTGCATAAGGTGTAAGGAAGGGGTCCAGTTTCAGTTTTCTGCATATGGCTAGCCAGTTTTCTCAACATCATTTATTAAATATGGAATCCTTTCCCCATTGCTTTTTTGTCAGGTTTGTTAAAGATCAGACTGTTGTAGATGTGTGGTGTTATTTCTGAGGCCTCTGTTCTGTTCCATTGGTCTATATATCTGTTTTGGTACCAGTACCATGCTGTTTTGATTACTGTAGCCTTGTAGTATTGTTTGAAGTCAGGTAGGGTGATGCCTCCAGCTTTGTTCTTTTTGCTTATGATTGTCTTGGCTATACAGGCTCTTTTTTGGTTCCAAGTGAAATTTAAAGTAGTTTTTTTTTTTTTTTTTTTTTTTCTAATTCTGTGAAGAAAGTAAATGGTAGCTTGATGGGAATAGTATTGAATTTACAAATTACTTTGGGCAGTATGACCATTTTCATGATATTGATTTTTTCCTATCTATGAACATGGAAAGTTTTTCCATCTTTTTTTCTCTCTTATTTCTTTGAGCAGTGGTTTGTAGTTCTCCTTAAAAAGATCCTTCACGTTCCTTGTGAGTTGTATTCCTAGGTATTTTATTCTCTTTGTAGCAATATTGAATGGGATTTCACTCATGATTTGACTCTCTGCTTGTCTATTATTGGTGTATAGGAATGTTTGTGATTTTTTTATTTCTTTTCTTCTGCTAGCTTTGGGTTTGATTTGTTCTTGTTTCTCTAGTTCCTTGCAGTGTGACACTAGGTTGAAAATTTGTGATTTTTCAGGCTTTTTGATACAGGCATTTAGTGCTACAAACTTTCCTCTTAAAATTGCTTTTGCTCTGTCCCAGAAATTATGATAATTTTTATCACTATTATTCATTTCAAATGATTTTTAAATTTTCATTGTTAACCCAAAAATCATTCAGAAGCAGATTGTTCAATTTTCCGTATATATGTATAGCTTCTAGAGTTCTTTTTTGAGTTGATTTCTAGTTTTATTCCACTGTGGCCTATAAAGATACTTGATATAACATCAAGTTTTTAAAATTTATTGAGACTTCATTTGTAGCCTATCATGTTTCATGTGCTGATGAATAGAATGTATATTCTGCAGTTATTGTGTAGAAAGTTCTGTAAATATCTGTTAAGTTCATTTGTTCTATGGTATAGTTTAGGTATACTATTTCTTTGTTGCCATTCCGCCCCCTTGATCTACCTAGTGCTGTCAGAGGAATGTTGAAGTCCTCCACTATTATTTTGTTGCTATCTCTTTTCTTAGATCTAGTTCTAATTCTTTTATTAATCTGTAAGCTCCTGACTTAGGTACATATATATTTAGGATGGTGAT
The DNA here is from genome assembly GCF_008728515.1 of Papio anubis. Taxonomy (NCBI): domain Eukaryota; kingdom Metazoa; phylum Chordata; class Mammalia; order Primates; family Cercopithecidae; genus Papio; species Papio anubis. The sequence continues at coordinate 156,378,907 of NC_044978.1, read as the reverse complement.
GTCTTCTTATTGTATTGATCCTTTTATAATTATTTGATGACTCTTTTTGTCTTTGTTTTATACTGTTAATTGTTTTTAAGTTGGTTTTATTAGATATAAGAATACCTCCTCCTGCTTGCTTTTGGTTTCCATTTGCATGGAATTTCTTTTTTGTCCCTTTACCTTGAGTTTATATGAGTCCATGTATATTAGGTAAGCCTCTTGAAAACAGCAGATACTTGGTTTGTGACTTTTTATATCCATTCTGCCAATCTGTAACTTTTAAGCAGAGTATTTAAGCCATTTACATTCAATGTTAATATTGATATGTGAGGTACTCTTCCAGTCATTATGTTGATTGTTACCTGGATATTTTGCTTTTTTGTTGTGTTACTGTTTTACAGGCCCTGTGAATTTTATGATTTCAAGCAATTCTATTCTGATGCATATTAACCTTTTGTTTCAAGATTTAGAACTCCTTTTAGTAGTTCTTACAGGGATTGTCCGCCAGTAGCAAATTCCTTCAGCATTTCCTTGCCTGAAAAAGACTGTATTTCTCCTTCATTCATAAAACTTAGCAGACAGTTATTCTGTTTAAGGAGACAAAAGATAGGACCCCAATTTATTCTGGCTTGTAAGGTTTCTGCTAAGAAGTCTGCTGTTAGTCAGATAACTTTTCCTTTATAGGTTACCTAATGCTTTTATCTCCTTGCTCTCTGCACCTGTGCCTCTGCTGAAAGAAATTTTCCACAAGCAGGAATTTCTGGGACTCAAGGCCTTCCATCTGGATTTTTTTTATCCCAAAGGGATATGATGTACTCTGTCTTCCCCTATAAGTAGGAGCCCTGAGAGCCAGAATACTGTTGTTGCTGTTTCTCATTTGAGTCCAGCCTGGGCTGTCACATTCCAGGCTGGTGGTGGGAAATGTCTACAAGGAATTTGCTGATGTGACTTGTCCTCAAGTCCCCCAGCCACAAGTACTAGCACCAGGTCCGATGGAGATGGCAGGGTGGCAAAGTAGACTCTGTGAGATTCCTTAATTATTAATAGCCTTAGTGCGCCAACTTTCTTAAATGCAGGTTGTGGTAGGAATGAATTGGTCACATGGTCAGATTCGGGATCTCTTGGTTAGCCAGGGTGCTGTAAGCAATGGTGACAACGGAGGTCATGCACACATTTTCTCCTTCCTGAGTTCTAGGTTATTCTACCTGGAGATGCTGTAATAGACTGTGTTGGTAGGCCTCCAGCCAGAAGGTGGCACTGGCAAAAGAGCACCAGCTGCATTGGTAGCAGTGGGATTTGTACTTGCCTTATATTATAATAGAAAGGGGAGGCACCCTGGTGTCTCAGGCAATGGGAGGCAACATAGAGCTCCCCAAAGTTTCTGACTTTTGTGTTAAGCTACCAGGATGAGTGGAGGGGCAAAGTTGAGTGGGGACTGGGTTAGGCAAGTTTGCTCTCTGACTCTCCGCATACGGGGCAAGTAGTGCTGCCAGTGGGGAATCAGAGGGCAGTTCTCTGGCCACTCGGGTAATGCTCCAGGGAGAAGCACAACTGTCTCTGCTACACAGAAGAGTTTGCACAAGGATTGGGGAATGGTAGGCAACAACAAGCCCCTCCCAGCTCCCATGCACTTGGCAAGGCAGGTCTCATACCCAGTGTTCCACTGTCAGCAGCTAGCTCACTTCCAGACAGTCTGTGCTTAGAACTCAAAATTGTCCCGGGACATAAACCTTTCCCATAAGGACAGCAACTTTAGCTTTCAGGCTACAACCCTCCCCATCCTCCTGCAAAGCAGAGGCTCCATGCTCCTGCAGCACACTTCCCGCTTACCTCTCAGTTCTGGTAAGGGAGCTCATCCTCACTCAAGATTATATCGCAAAGTTCACAATGTGAAGCTCTATACACTGCTTTGTCTTTCCAAGTGAGAGAGACATGCTAACAGTGCCTCTAATTCACCATCTTGGAACCTATATCACATATTCATTTTTAAAACAATAACTTGGAAAAATAATAATCCAAAGAAATAATGTCAACAGATGAGCTTTAAAATTTAATTGTTACTTCTAGTTTTGAGAGATATTTCAAGGGCACTCATTGTATCCCTGAAATCACATCATATAGTAAATGTGTGCTTCTTTATTTCCTAAAGATGAGTATTGCTTCTGCGAAAATCAGATATGTGGGCCAATTTTCATTTATTGCAGCATCTGTTTTGTCTTTCTTACTCATCGTGATATAATTATAGCTACCAACTTATCTGCGTCTTTCAGTGCACTTAATAGAAGAGCACACTAACCTAGAAACAAAATAACAAAATCCTTGAACAGAAGAGCAGGGAAGTAGTTAATGAGTACAGACAGACTCCAAACACTCAAATGATGTCTCAGAAAAAAGGTAAAATGATTCCTTGTCAGTGACTATATGAGACTGACAAGCTCTACGCCCATTAATTTCCTGTTCTTTTATGTGATTTTAGAAAATTGTATGCTTTTTCTTTCTTTCTTCCATTTCCTTTCTCAGTAGAACATTTCTTTTCTGTTTTCTTAAAAATAAATAAGAAGTCATAACATCTCTTGTGAAACATTACAAGAGACGATTATCTGCTCTTTTATGTGATTTTCAACAAAATATACATTAATAATCAATTGATTCAGTGTATGAAAAGCCACTGTTGCCAAACCCTTAACCCTATTAACCTACCACTGAGTCTTATTGGTTATTTCCTATTAGCTATTTTTATTTCTTTTGTAATTTTGCAATTCTTTACTTTTACTACTTTAACTCTGGTTCAGATCCTCACTACCATACTTTTACTCAATTGCAGTAAATTCCTAAGTGCTCTTTTTTTTCCCCAGGATTCCATATTTTTACTTCATTCAACAGTCAACCCCTAAATTCACCTCTTCCCAAAGACACTCATATTCGAAATTCTTTTATACTTTCATATTAAATAACGTCCAACTTTTCCATGGTATATGACATTGATCAAAGCTTTATTTCTAACCTGTCTTTGTTGGTATACTCAGAAGACCTTAAAACAAAGATTCGAAGACAATATTTGGGAAGTGATCAATGAAACAACCATAGGGAATGAGAAGTGAGACAGAAAATGGAAGGTTGTCAATAAAGTGTACTTTATCAAGAAAGTTACTGTGTGTAACTGGAGTATATTAATTCAAGTGAAGGATTCTGGGAATCAGTTTGGGTCTGTGTTTTCCCACACAAAAGGCAAAAGATGGGATCCTTACCCATCCAATGGATAAAAACAGTAGTAATGATAAGAATGATAACTTTAGTAAGTGTTTAACCTTTGCAGGCTCTACACTAGGTATATTCATATGAGCTATCTCACCTAAGTTCACAAAATACATATAAGGTTTGTATTATTATTTCTGTTTCACAAAGTGTGCAAAATTCAGCTGCCTTGTTCAAAGTTAAGGCTCAAGTTCAAAATTTAAACATGTATCTGCTTGGCAAATACGTGTCAGTATTTTACTACTGTACGCTGTGCACGGCTTTTGGCAAATCAGTTTCAGATAGTTGCTGAAATCATAAGAAACAACTGTCAGTTTTGTGAATTCTTAAATTATTCAGTGTCTGCGTGTGACCTATCCTTCTATTATATGACTTGTTCTGTCTTTGCATTTTCTGGAATTATTTCATCAGTCTTAGCCTTGTCTACTTAAATTGTAAGTTTCCTTAGGGCAATAAAAATTTTATCTATTTCATTGGTATGATACAACAGTTTTAGTTATGATGTCAATATACCGTGATATTCTATGATATAGTCTTTGATAATTTTGCCTTTTGCATATTACTGTAAAATGGCATCTCATAAGTGTCCCTTTATATACAAAATTTTGTAATATTCATTATTATGTGTACTATGATTCTTTTAATTTCATATCTGTTATATGTATTCTATGGTAGCTTTCAACTCAGTGACCCAAAGTCACTGAGTTAGTTGCTAAGTGACTAACTTATATGTGTATATAAAAAATATACATATAAGGTAATTTGTATATTATATTAAATATGTTAAAATTAGAGTACATTCTTAAGAATGCATAGTTTTCTTGAATCTTTGAAAGTATTATTAAAATTACTAATAAAAACATCTTAAGGACACTCACATTTTATTTTTGGCACCAAGAATTTGCTATGTATCTTGGTAGTAGTCATTTTCTACAAATGTAAAGAAGCAATGCAGTAAGTGCGTGAAAAAACACGTCATCAAATGATTAATAGATGTGTGAAAATTTTTTTAAGGACTTGGCTCCTTTCCCCTGTTTAACAATGCATATGTTATTTATAAGATAATGCAAATATCCCTACATTAATTAACCACACTACACTTTAAAAATATGAGGAATTGTTAAATGGGGTGAAAAATGCAAGACATTTTAAAATTAAGCTATTATGCTGAATATATGCAAATATGAATGTTGCTAGCTAAAATAAATTTTTAATGTTGCTTTTGAAATGTTCATTTTATTAGTATGCATGTTCCTCTAAAATCCTGCATTTAATATTGTTATTTTTGTGATAATATAGTGATATATACATAGTAGATGACTAGCGTTGCGCTTTAGCGTATCAGACAGAAGGAAACATTTCTCAGACTTGGAGCCATTTAAAAATAGCAATAAAATAACCATAGTATAATTGTTTTCTTCTATATTTGTGTGACTTGGATGGTCAATAAATACTGATTTAAGTCTTGAAAATAGTTGATAGTATGGGCTCCCTGGACCAAATCTATTTCCAAGAAAAAGTATTTTCAAAGAAAAATTAGCCACAAAACAAAATTTCTTTTGCAATGACATTGGTGTAATATTTGCTTATTCCCATCCCCAGCATCTATTCAGACACAGAATGCTATAATCATAGTGCTGGAAAGTGAGCTAAAATGTTATCACTATGAGAGTTGGAGTTTTACCTATGTGTTCTTTATTGCAGCCCTAATACTTAATATGCTCCCTGAAATACAGTATGTGTCTAATATATATAGTTGAGTGACTATCAAAAAAGATACATTCAAATATATGCTTGATTAATACTGGATGCACTCCCTTTAAAGTGGTCCTGTCAGTAAACCTTTTTCAACTAACTATTTTTCATTCTGCTCCATTTATGCATTTTTAAGCACATATTGTTTGAATATTTACTCTACATAAGGCACTATTACAACCCCTGGAGGTCCAGCACTGAGCTAAATTAACAAACATCCTGAACCTCATAGTTTACAATCCATTGCAGGGATACTGACCAAAAAAACTAAAAAAAAGAAGAAGTGGTCATATATGTAAGGAACAAATAAAGCAGAAAGGGAGTGTCAGGGACAGGAGGTATGAATTTTAAGGTGGAGATCGTAAAGCCATTAAGGAGGAAACCATTGAGTAAATACCTAAATGAATTATGCTGTCTACAGCTAGAAGTCCTGGAAGTTGAGAGGATGGGGGTTGATGAGAGTCTAGGTTCTGAAAGGAAGATATGGGTGACACTCTTCCACATCTCCTATTTGGCCTCCAAAGTTAATGCCCTTGTTTTTTTCTTACATTTTATTTGTACTAAAAAAGAAACGGGGAGCACAAAGCTCAGAGAATTAGCTAACACTCCGGATATTATAAAAGCACATGATCTTCATAGTTAATGCTGAAATGAGAAGAATGATAAGAAATATGAGTCCAAAGTATGAAACTTAGACTGAAAAACTACATTACAAAAATAAAATAGCCTAATGGCAAAACACACAAATATCCTGTTTGCTGGATATTAGATTTGAAACTAGAAAAATTACTCTAGAACCTTCACTTTGAACTACCAAACCATACTGCCTCTCAGTTTGAACAAGCCCGCATGTAACCTTAGCTCAATGAAGTTTTGATCAAATTACCTCTGGACCAATTTAAGAGTGTTCCCAAATTTCTGTTTGTATTCTACCATATTCATATTTCTTATTTGCATGAAGTGATATAGGCGCTTTAAGGGTATTTGGGTTATATTAATTTCACTTTTTATTATGGTCATTATTATGCTAGTATAGTATATTATCTGGTTCACAGGATATTACATTATTTTTATTTTATTGGTTTGGAGGTGAGTACATGTGTTTTCCTTTTATCATTGTTCTGTAAGCATACATATACATTATTGTATTAGGTCATTCTTGCATTGCTATAAAGAAATATCTGAGACTGGGTAATGTATCTATATTAATTATTAATACTATTTAATATGAATACTATATTTAATAATGAAAGAAAGAAAAAAATAAAAATCCAATAAGTAAAACAAGAAAGTATAATTTCCTGTAACCCTAGCTTTCAAAGATAACTATCACTGAGTTTTGGAATAAATTTGTATGTGTGTATCAAAAAATATTATACAGTATATAGACTTTGTAATTTGCTTTTCCTCCACTTTCCATGCCGTGAACGTGTTCTTATGTCAATAAACTTTTGTTAACAGTATTAGCTCTAGTAACTGAACAGTATTCTACTCTGCGGATTTATCATCATATATTCAATAATAGATGTACTAATTCTTTCACTACTGCTGGACATGTAAACTTGTTTTAATTTTTGTTCCTACTATAATGCTTTAATAAGCAATCTGAAAGATTTTTATTCATCCTTATTGTTTCCTTAGGATACATTCTTAGGTAAGTAATTGTTGAGTTGAAGTGGATCAATATTTTCAGGGCTTCTTTTTAACATTGCTAGTTGCTGGTATTATTGCTAAAGCTTGAACATTCCAGAATTTCTATCAGCATTTAAACTCTCTTATATAATTGAAGTCAACTTAAACTCAGGGTAAAATAGCAATACCTAATACTGAATAGCTAACATTCATTGAATTCTATAGTGGCTCCAGTGTGGAGCCTCCAAGATCTTCCCTCTAGGACTTCGGGGCTTGTTCTTCCAGTTGCTGGGACTGTTACCAGTATTACCTCTTGGTTATCAACATGTTTTTGGAAATGGTTGATGGTAGAAGACCATCAGCTGATGTTGGGTTCTAAAATAGCAGCTTTTACTAGTGAGGTAGGCTTAAGCCTTTTTTCTGATACTACCTTTCTTTCACTTTTTCTATAAATGTTCATCCTAAAGCACATACTACATGCTAATCTCTGTCTCAGAGCTGATTTCTTGTGAACCCAGCTTGCAACAAGGACCTATCATATACAGAGTACATGTTGTGTTTTAGAACCATTACATCATTTACTCTTATAAATACCTTTATGAGATAAGTGGTATTGTTGTTATTTTCACTTTAAAGGTAAAGTAATCTCAACTGTTGAAACAGTTTGTTCTAGGGCAAGTCATATAACTAGGGGAGACAGGATTCAAAACAAGAAATCTTATTCCAAAGCCCGGGTTCTCCATGACACATTACGTTTCCTCCAGACTCAGCCTGAGAAATGCAAACTGATAACCTTAGTCATTATGAACAGTTGTTCGTGATTCATTGTCATCCAGGCTGATTTGAAGGTTTTTCTGGTCTTTATGTCTTTGCGCATTGATTTTTATTTGACTTTTTCTACATACATCAAACAGTCTCACTAGACCATAAGCGCCATCAGGCAGTTAGTAGCATCACCCTTGATACTTAAGGGTACTATGGGAGTAAACGGCACTTGAATGTGTGAATGAATATACTTGCTCATGTTTATTTAGGCTTAGTCATGCAGAGTCAGGCTTCTATTCTGGTCTAGACAGACTTTGATTTGGCCGTCATGGAAAACGTTGTTAAATAATCATTCTCTCCTTCACGTCCACTCAGATAAACAGCGTGCTATTTTGTTACTAAAGAAATGGCATCGATAACAAGTTTTATTATGTGGCTGAGTTTTGAATACATCAGTATTTCCCTCTTTCTTAAACTTTCTACTCTATAGTTTCAATATAGAGTCCTTTATTTAAAAAGTATACAAATACTGTTACTATTTTTCATTCATGTATTTTAATCATGTCCATTTTCAGCTGTTATCTTTTAGCTCAACCATACAACAAAAAGATTCCAGCTGTCTGGAAATGTTCAGACACTATAGTAACTAATAGGTATTCCAACTTTTTTAAAAAAGTGTAGACTTACTATAAAATATTTTACTAAGTTTCCCTTTTAAAAATTATTTTTACTTTTTATACAAACGACTACATCAGATTTAAAAAACTGATTAACTATACACTGTTTTAGTTTGTCACAAAAGTTTGTCTTGGAGATACTTCAAATGCTATTGCCCTCTTTCCCAACAGTACTTTCAACAATATTTATTACCTTATAGGACAATATAGTAATAAAATTCATCTCAATAGTTTGGAAGTACATTAAGTAGGTAAGACTTTTGAAAATAATTCCATACAAATGTCTTTGGATCTTGTCTGAATGATTGACTACTAATCTCAATTTGTAAGAGTCAGCCAATTCAAAATATTTATACACGAGGGAAAACAATTATTATGGGATTGTAAAGCAAAGTTTGGCTGTAAAATAAAACTATATTTTTAAGAGAATTTGAATTTGATCATGAGTTAAGAATTTCAAACAGAAAAAAAAAAACTAAGAGGAAACAAAAGGAAGCAGTCCAAGTCAATGACCCAGCACTAAAGTAGACCACTATTGTTGGCTTTGCTCATGAACGCTCTGCCAGTTGCAACCCTGGAACTCAGTGCTGTACCCTCCACCAGCGTCAGGATGTTCAACTTTTCCCTTGATGCCTTGCCTTACATCAGATATTCCACTTTTCATTATATCCATGTATATTTTTTTCCAATAATTTCTCATTAATTTTATTCATTTTTGTAGTGTGTTTCTTGTCATCAAAACAATGCAACAGAAAAATAGGTGGCATAGCAAGTGTATGATAAAATGTTATCAGTTTAGAACATGATATTTTATGGCAAAGGTAAATTTTACATGAAAATAAAACTGGTGATGATTGCATGAACATTTTCTATAAAAGGAAAAATCTAGTTCGGGGTAATGTAGTTAGATTGCATCTAGAATCACTAATTTAACATCTAAAGAGTTATCAAGAATTGCTACTGATGAAGGGCACTGTATTTGTTTCCTTAGGCTGCTGTAAGAAATTATCACAAACTGGGTGCCTTAAAATAGTAAAATGGTATTTTTTCACGTTTCTGAAGGCCAGAAGTCTGGAATCAAGGTATACCAGAAGGACCAGTTCCTGCCAGAGACACTAAGAGGGAATCTTTTAACTTCTACTTTCTGGAGCTGCAGGTGTATCCTGACTTGTGGCCACAGTCTCTCCCATCTCTGCCTCTGCCATCACATTGACCTTTTTTTCTCTCCAAAACTCCCCGTTTACTTCTTATAAAGATGCATGTGATTCAGCCAGGTGCGGTGGCTCAGGCCTATAATCCTACCACTTTAGGAAGCCAAGGCGGGAGGATCACATGAGGTCAGAAGTGAAAGACCAGACAGGCCAACAGGGCAAACCCAGTTTCTACTAAAATTACGAGACTTGGCAGGGCATAGTGGTGCACATCTGTAAGCCAGCTACTCAAGAAGCTGAGGCAGGAGAATCACTTGAACCCCGGAGGCTGAGGTTGCAGTGAGCCAAGATAGTGCCACAGCACTCCTGCCTGTATGACAGAGACTGTCTCAAAAAAATAAAAATAAAAATAAAATACAAGTTATTTTATTTAAGTTCCACCTAGATTATCCAGAATGAATAGCTCTTCTCAAAATCTTTATCACATATTTTCCCATATAACATAAAGTACATTTTTTGCCATATAAGGTAATATTCACAAATCCAGGGGTTAGGATATGGATATATCTATTTAGAGACCACTTTTTAGCAATAATTCAAAAATCTTTTTCATGTAAACATTGGGATTATTTTAATCAATGCAATTTGTGAACCCTGTCCTTTAGCAACATAAAATAAAGAAAAATGTCAATTTGAAATATGATGAAAGGTTTGGTGAGTCATTACTCAGATCTTCCATTCTCATCTTGTCATGCTGCACTTAGACCAAAATCCCTTAAATTGAGTGACCATAAACCACTTTAGGCTTGGGATATTAATTTAAGGTTTATATTCCCTTTGATTTTAAGGAGTCCATGGATTCTTTTCTTTTTAAAGGTAAGACAAACAACATTTAGAAATATATGTTTTAGTAATAGTAATTTCACTTTTAAAAATACAAAGTTGATCAGGTAATAGTTAATTGCTTTTATATCAGCAAAATTTAAGGTAATATTGTCAAATTTACTTTTTCAAAGTAGGAATTTAAATGCTTACCATTATATTTTTGATTTTCTTAATAAGTTCTTGGACACAATAATAGCTAACATCAGTTGAGTGAGAAGAAAGAACTTAAAAATCTGGTTAATTAATTAAATCCTCAAAGCCACTAAGGTAGATCCTATGGTTTTTTTACATATGAAGAAATCATTTGTAATTATTGATTCTAGATAATTGAGCTATGCTTATTTAATTTATATCATGTTTTAAAATAGGTTTAACATTCCAGTATTGTACAAACTTTGATATCGTGTCAAAAGTCATTCTGCCACCAGTTTTTTTAATTTAAATATTCAGGTACTAAAATAGTCATATAATGCCATTTTACATATGAAGAAATCAAGGCATAGAGAAATAAAGTAATTTACCAAAATTTATTTTATTAGTCAGGGATCATCAGATACATAGTGAAAATTATGTGTCTGTCTGTGTGTATATATATAATATAATAAATCTTCATACATATACAAATAGAATATATATTCCATTTGAATCAGAATATATTTATATTCTCTTTGAATGAGAAAGAAAGAAATTGGCTCACTTGGGCATGGTAGATCACCTCTGTAATCCCAGTTCTCTGGGAGGCCAAGGCAGGAGGATTGTTTGAGGCCAGGAGTTAGAAACCAGCATAAACAACACGGTGAGACCCTCACCTATAGAAAAAATAAAATAAATTGAGCTGGGTGTGGTAGTGTGTGCCTGTAATCACAGCTATTTGGGAGGCTGAGGCAAGAGGATCCTTTGAGCTCAGGTGTTCAAGTCTGCAGTGAGCTTTGATAATGCCACTGCGAGCAACAAAGTGAGTCCCTGTCTCTAAAAAGTAAATGTTACCCACGTCCATATAAGAAACCACCTAAGCTGGCTTAGTGTGAGCAACTACGTTGTTTATTCACTTGGGTGCAAGTGGGCTGAGTCCGAGAAAGGAGTCAGCGAAGTGGGGTGGGATTATCATTGGTTCTTATAGGTTTGGGATAGGCGGTGGAGTCAGGAGCAATTTTTGCGGTAAGGGTATGGATGTTACAAAGCACATCATAAGGAAGGGGAGGATGTATTGTCACAAGGGTGGGCGGTGGAGGGGGAGGAATGTTACAAAGTACATTCATGCCCGGCGCGGTGGCTCACGCCTGTAATCCTAGCACTTTGGGAGGACGAGACGGGCAGATCACGAGGTCAGGAGATCGAGACCATCCTGGCTAACACGGTGAAGCCCCGTCTCTACTAAAAATACAAAAAATTAGCGGGGTGCAGCGGCAGGCGCCTGTAGTCCCAGCTACTTGGCAGGCTGAGGCAGGAGAATGGCGTGAAGCCGGGAGGCGCAGCTTGCAGTGAGCGGAGATTGCGCCACTGCACTCCAGCCTGAGAGAGAGCGAGCGAGACTCCATCTCAAAAAAAAAAAAAAAAAAATTACATTCACAAGGACTGGGAATATATATCACAAAGTACATTATCATGGTGGGGGGCGGTGTGGCTTGATGCATGGTGCAGCCAGCTCAGAGGACCTTACAGTAAACAACAACAACAGAAATGCAATAAAATATTTTGTTTCATATGATTTTGGAGGCCAGCAAGTCCCAAATATGCAGGGTGAGTTGGCAAGCTAGAAATCAGGAGACCAGGAGATACAATGTTTTAGATTGGGTCTGAAGGCAGGATAAAAGTTGATGTCTCCATTCTAAGGCAGTCAGGCAGGAAGAATTCTTTTCTACTGGGAGGGAGAAGGGTAGTCAGCCTTTATGTTCTATTCAAGACCCACCTACCTTAGAGAGGGCACTCTTCTTCACTTAATCCACCATTTAAAATGTTAATTGCATCTTTAAACACCTTCATGGAAACACTCAATGTTTGACCAAATATCTGGGTATACTGTGGCCCAGTAGAGTTGACACACAAAATTAACCATAACAATGAACACTAATAGTAAAGTGATTCGACTGGTATTTGAACCCAAGCATTCTATTTCCTGTGATATGTTTTTACGTTACATTATAATTTGATCTGTTTTCAGATAGCTATACTTGCCAGTTATTTTCATACTCCAGAATTGGTGAAGTAAAAGTTCACGTGAAAGAGACTATTTAATCATAAAGTTCACAAAGTGATTCATCCAAGAGTGTGAAAAAGTTACACTAATTTATACAAAAACATATATTTGAAACTATTAGCTGGTGTGTGTGTGTGTGCGTGCGCATGTGTAAAAGAGATGCCAGAACTGTGCTAAACACTTACTTTTTCACTACAAATTCTTTCAGGGCTATTTTGCCATAACCAGAATAAATGTGAAATCCTTAACTAAACTGCTACAAATGTATGAGTCATCTTTGAATGTTGCAATGGGCCAAACTGTATATTAACAAGAGGTTTAATTTATTTCTCTGTTATGGCATGTAAGAAACGTTCCTGTACAATTTTTATCGCAGATTATAACCCAATAAATCTATAAATTTTAAGAAAGTATGTTGATTCATTATTAGTTCATGCCAAAATACACAGATGCTTTCATTTCAAGAATATCCGTAATGTTTAAAAAATCAAATTGCCAGACAGGAAGCAATTATAAAATGTACAGAATAGAAAATAATGTTAACAACCTTTGAAGATTTCTTTTTTACACACCAAACTATTCACATTGTTTTTGTATCTATGTATTGATTATATTCACCATTCAACATTTACTTAGATGAAAAATGTACTATGCTTATAAATCCAAACAGGAAAAGAAAAAGATACAAGAAAGTAAATAAAATTGTATTACAAATCATTTATTTAAGGAGATAGGACTTCACTTATTCTCACTGCTGAAAATTAAATTTATTGATATCAATTATAAAAGCCCTTTCTGTATGTTAAACCAAAAAATCAATGTATTAACCCAGTCAAAGTTTAGTAACAAGCATTATGTATTTAGAAAGATAGTTTATCTAAAATTTATTTTTCTAAGCTAAACAAACAAAAATTTAAATTTTGTTTGTAAACATTTGCTTCAGAAATTTAATGAATTTTTCAGTTTCTTGGGCAAAATATGGAAAATTAATTGTGACTAGTACACCTCAAGGTTGATGAAAAATAATTTTTCAGGAAGATAAATTTTGTAATCTTTTAAACAAAAATATATAATATTTCTAAAGTTCATATGAAAAATATTTGTCCAAAGGACTTCTGTTTAACGTTACTACAAGGAATAGAGCCAACTGATCCCTGAATCCACTGCAAATAAAAAAGGGAAGTTCCAATTGACCCAGGAGAGGTTGTATAAAGAAAGAAATTGCTTTCATTTAAAGTATCCTTTGATATAAGTGCAGACTAACCTGTTATTTATATCTCCCAAAGAGGAGTTGGGTTATTCAGGACTGCTAGGCCATTCGTAAACATGAAGAAAGCTCACAATCAAAGGGCTAAAATTAATATAGCATTATCTGATTATTTTAGTACCTGAATATTTAAATTTGAAAAACTGGTGGCAGAATGACTTTTGACACTACCTCAAAGTTTGTACAATACTGGAATGTTAAACCTATTTTTAAAAATGATATCAATTAAATAAGCATAGCTCAATTATCTAGAATCAATAAATGCATAATATTTTTAGAAGTATGATATTTAATACAATCCAATTATTTAGCAGTTACTATATTCCAGGAATATGTGTTCTCCTTCTTTCCAACAATCAACTTTTGAGAGGATCCTTACTACTTCTCCAATGTTATAGATAAATTGGACGTCATTAAAATCAAAAAACTTTTGTGCATTGAAGGACAGTGTCAAGAAAGTAGGAAGACAACTTACAGAAAGGAAGAAAACATTTTCAAATCATGTATCTGATAAAGGTTTAATATCTAGAATATATGAAGAACTTCTACAACTCGGCAACCAAAAACAATAGCCCAATTTAATAATGAACAAAGGCCTTGAACAAATATTTCTTCAGAGAAGATATATCAATTGCCAATATTCACATGAGAAATGCTCAACATTGTTAGTTATTAGGTAAATGTAAGTTGATAACACACCAATATATGACTTCACACCTACTACGATGCTTTAATTTAAAAAATGGAAAATAACAAGTCTTGGTGAGGCTGTGGAGTAATTGGAACCCTCATATATTGCCTTAAATAGTTAAATGTTATTGCTCCTGTGTTTGGCAGGTCCTCAATGTATTAGCCAGAGCATTACCATGACGCAGCAATTCCATTTCTAGGTATAGACCGAAAAGAATAGAAAACAGTGACTCGAGCAGATAGCTGTATGCCAGTGTTCCTTGCACCATTTTTCACAATACCCCAAAGTGGAAGCAACTCAAGCAGCCACTGACAAATGATGACATAAACAAAATCTGTTATATAAATACAATGGAATATTATTTAGCAATAACATGTAATGAAGCTCTGATACATTCTGAAACGTAGATATACTTTGCAATTTTATGCCTAGAGAAATAATCTAGACACAAAAGACTAATATTTCATGATTACACTTATATAAAATATCTCAAGTAGGCAAATTAATAGGACCAGAAAGTAGATTAGAAGTTTCTAGAGACTTCTAAGGAATTATTGCTTAACAAATACAGAGTTTCCTTTTGGAGTTATGAAAAATTTTGGAAATAGATAGTGGTGATCATAGAATAACATTGAGAATGTAATTAAGGCCACTGAATTCTGTCCATTTAAAATTAGTTAAAATTGCAAATATTAAATTATATATGTTTAACATAATAAAAAAGATGTGAATTGATTTCAAAAATCATGCATGTGTTTCTGTAATTTCAGATACTAAGACCATATCAGTAGCATTTATTATAATAAAATCTTCCATTCTAATTTTGATTCTTCAGACATTTTGAACCTTTAGCAATCTTAAAGGTTCAAAATTCAATCGTAAGTATTATATTCTATAACTGTCATGTCATCAGTACATTTACCCTTTAACAATGACTTTATTTTTCTTTAGTCTGTTTTCTCATTTTTAAGTGACTAGTGTCATGAGAATGTCATATTTTAAGTATATTGTAACAAACCATGTCTCAAATTTTGTATGTACCCCTTGAACCTCAAACTATAGATGTAAGTTGTTGAATGTATTTTAATATGTAGCACCTACATACTGATGTTTTATTTAGAGAGCAACCAGGAAGTGAAGATGCCTGACTTATTTTGCAAACTCTGGGTGTTAGAATTATGGCTTCTTCCCTTTTTTAACAAGTTGTCTTTTACCATTCACTGAGTCCTGTTGAAAACCTTAATTATCTTTTAACTTTGCCCATTTTCTCCACAGCCATCACATCCGTCAGCATTCCTGGGATGTATTACTACAGATGCCTCTTCCAGACCTCCTGCCTCCAATCTTGCTCCCTTACACTATATTCTCCACTCAGCAATTAGGCAATCCCTTCCTAAATAAATTTTAGAGTACTATTGGTTTTCTGAAAACTCTTCAGCATCTTCCAATTGCCTTTCCTATTATCTTGAAAAGACATAAATGGCAACAAAAATCATTCAGACTCTCACCTACAACTCTAGTCTCATCCATCTTCATTGCTTCCTTTAAGTGAGATATTCAACTATCTTTAGTATTTGAATGGTGTCAAACTCATCTTCTTCAACAGCCATACTGTTAAGCCCTCTTTCTCCCAATTCTGGCTTTTAACACACTTTTATGTCTCAAGTTAAACTCATAATCTCCCTCAAAGAAGATGTCTCATAGATGCAGCATGTCCCTGCTTTGTATCACCGTTCATATTACATTTTATTGTAATTCCAATTTGTTTTTATTACCACTAGATGGCAGTTCTATTAGGCCAGGTATGTCTCCTTCTGCGTCTCTTGCTGACATTTTCTACTTCCAGCATGTATCTCAAAATTCAATCTTAAGTATTATATTCTACAACTGTCATGTCATCAGTACATTTACCCTTTAACAATGACTTCATTTTTCTTTAGTCTGTTTTCTCATTTTTAAGTGACTAGTTTCATGAGAATGTCATATTTTAAGTATACTGTAACAAACCATATCTCAAATTTTGTATGTACCCCTAGAACCTCAAGCTACAGATATAAGTTGTTGAATGTATTTTATGGGGAAAATGTTGAATGTATTTTATGTGTGAAATGTTAAGCATTCAATAAATATTTGTTGAATGTGTGAATAGCAACTGGTAGGCTGGTTTCACACATGCCAACTTGTACCCCTTGACTGAAAGACATTTACAAATACTTAAAATTTACAAAAACTTAAATTGGTTTTCCATTTGCAGATAATCTGTTTTCTTGATCAGGTACCTGCCTAATCCTCTTTCTTCACTAAAATATCATCATTAATCTATCTCCAGACATACTGCAATTATTTCAGTTATATTAAAGGGCCACATTTAGTCTTGACTCTAGACTTTTCCAAATGCTATTTTTGTATCTAGTATACCCTTGTTTCCTTGTTTCTCTTATCTTTTAATCCTAAATAACCCCTATTTGTTAACTTTTTTGCTTAATACTGAACATACTAATTCAACATCTATCTTCCCATTTATATTGCAGTGCTTACAAGAGCAGAGTCTAAGTCTGTATTGTTTACCAATATATTCTCAATGCTTCCTGGCATAGTGGATGGTGCAGAATAAAACCTCAATAATTATGTGTTAGGTTGATAAACAAAGAATCTTTGAGATGAAATATGTCCAAAATAGGGAGATTGATATGCACCTTAGGAGTTTTATTTTATTTGATGAAAAAGAAAGACTATACTATGATCTGTCTTTGGTCCTCCTTATTAAAGAAATGATAAGTATAGTTAAGAACTGATCTCTATAATTATTGGCTCCAGAGCTTCTTTATATAACATTTCTATATTCCTTTGTGTGACACAGATTGATCTAGTAGGAAATAATTTACTCTGAATTTGTGGTTCTTGTTACCAATTATGGATAATTCTAGATCTATCCATTGAGCTCTTAGAATAGCTATATAAATACTTCACTTCTTTCTAAATAGAGTAGGCTTTATTTGTATTCTTTCAAGAGACAATCAATTTCCTTCTTTGAATATTCTAGAGATTTTTTGTGTGATTTTTGAGTTTTCTTGGGGAGAAGCTTTCTTTTTCATACTGGGGAACCCCTAAAAGAATAGAATTACCATATATCTACAATCATAACAATTCTTGTTGAATACCATTAAACTCCGTATTTATTAATAATTTCAAGTCAACACAGTAATAAGTATCATTTGTTGAGCTTTTTATGGGCAAGCAAAATGCTAACTTCTTTACAGCATTATCTCATTTGTCAACAATTCTATTTTCTAGATACTATTAATAGTGCTATTTTATAGATATGGAAACTCCTGGCTGACAGATATACTGAAAATAAGATTAAAACCCAAATATGCTTCTTTTCCTTTTTTTTAAATAATAGCTTTACTGAGTTATAATTTATATTACATACCATTAAAGTATACAATTCAACAATATTCAGAGTTGTACAACCATCACCACAATCAATTTTAGAACCTTTTCATCAACTCAAAAAGAAATTTAGTCACAACTAGCAATCACTCCCTATTACACCCCACCCAACCAAACTCCCAGCCTTACACACCTACCAATTTACTTTCTAACTCTATAGATTTGCCTGTTCTGGACATTTCATATAAATGGAATCATACGATACTTATTCCTTTGCGAAAGCTTCTTTCACTTAGCATAATGTTCTCAAGGTTCACCCATGTTACAGCATGGATCAATGTATTTCATTCCTTTCTGTGGCTGAATAATTTTTGTTTAGCCATTCATTAAGTGAAGGACATTTTAATTGTTTCCACTTTTTGGCCATTATGAGTAGTGCTTCTTTCAGAACAGTCATGTACAAGTTTGTGTGTGAACATACATTTTCGATTCTCTTGGCTACTTACCTAGAAGTACAATTACCAGCCAGACGATAACTCAGTTGAGGAACTGCCAAACTGTTTTCAAAGAAGCCACTCCCTGGGTATTGATACTTCTCTTTTTCATACATTTCATACATACATTTCATACATTTTCATACAAAGTACATATATTGTACTTTTCTCTATGTTGGTATTTCTTTTCTTTTTAAAAATATTTTCTTAGTTTATTTCTGAAATAATTTTTTATTATACTTCAAGTTCTGGGATACATATGCAGAACATGCAGGTTTGTTACATAGGTATACACGGGCCTTGGTGGTTTGCTGCACACATCAACCTGTCATCTACATTAGCTATTTCTCCTAATATCCTTCCCCTTGACCCCCACCCCTCGACAAGCCCCGGTGTGTGATGTTCCCCTCCCTGTTTCCATGTGTTCTCATTGTTCGACTCCCACTTATGAATGAGAACATGTGGCGTTTGATTTTCTGTTCTTGTGTTAGTTGGCTGAGAATGATGGTTCCCAGCTTCATCTATCTCCCTGCAAAAGACATGAACTCATCCTTTTTATGGCTGCATAGTATTCCATGGTGTATATGTGCCACATTTTCTTTATCCAGTCTATCGATGATGGGCATTAAGGTTGGTTCCAACTCTTTGTTATTGTGAATAGTGCCGCAATAAACATACATGTGCATGTGTCATTATAGCAGAATGATTTATAATCCTTTGGGTATATATCCAGTAATGGGATTGCTGGGTCAAATGGTATTTCTGGTTCTAGATCCATGAGGAATCGCCATACTGTCTTCCACAATGGTTGAACTCATTTACACTCCTGTCAACAGTGTAAAAGTGTTCCTATTTCTTCACATCCTCTCCAGCATCTTTTGGTTCCTGACTTTTTAATGATTGCCATTCTAAATGGCATGAAATGGTATCATTGTGGTTTTGATTTGCATTTCTCTAATGACCAGTGACGATGAGCTTTTTTTATATGTTTGTTGGCCGTATAAATGTCTTCTTTTGAAAAGTGTCTGTTAATATCCATCCCCCACTTTTTGATGGAGTTGTTTGCTTTTTTCTTGTAAATTTGTTTAAGTTCTTTGTAGATTCTGGATATTAGCCCTTTATCAGATGGATGGATTACAAAAGTTGTGTCCCATTCTTTAGGTTGCCTGTTTACTCTGATGATAGCTTTTTGCTCTGCAGAAGCTCTTTAATTAATTAGATCCCATTTGTCAATTTTAGCTTTCGTTGAAATTGTTTTTGGTATTTTAGTCATGAAGTGTTTACCCATGCTATGTCCTGAATGCTATTGCCTAGATTTTCTTCCAGGGTTTTTTATGGTTTTAGGTGTTACGTTTAAGTCTTTAATCCATCTTGAGTTAATTTTTGTATAAAGTGTAAGGAAAGGGTCCAGTTTCAGTTTTCTGTATATGGCTAGTCAGTTTTCCCAATACCATTTATTAAATAGGGAATCATTTCCCCATTGCTTGTTTTTGCCAGGTTTTTCAAAGGTCAGATGGTTGTAGATGTGTGGTGTTATTTCTGAGACCTCTGTTCTGTTCCATTGGTCTATACATCTGTTTTGATACCAGTACCACGCTGTTTTGGTTACTGTAGCCTTGTGGTATAAGTATAGTTTGAAGTCAGGTAGCATGAAACTCTCAATAAACTAGGTATTGATGGAACATATCTCAAAATAATAAGAGCTATTTATGACAAACCCACAGCCAGCATCATACTGAATGAGCAAAAGCTGGAAGCATTCCTTCTGAAAACCAGCACAAGACAAGGATGCCCTCTCTCATCACTCCTATTCAACACAGTATTGGAAAATCTGTGCAGAGTAATCAGGCAAGATAAAGAAATAAAGGGTATTCAAATAAGAAGAGAGGAGCCGGGCGCAGTGGCTCATGCCAGTAATACCAGCATTTTAGGAGGCTGAGGCGGGAGGATCACTTAACGTCGGGAGTTCAAGACCAGCCTGACCAACATGGAGAAACCCCGTCTCTACTAAAAATACAAAAATTAGCCGGGCATGGTGGCACATGCCTGTGATGCCAGATACTTGGGAGACTGAGGCAGGAGAATGGCTTGAACCTGGGAGGCGGAGGTTTCAGTGAGCTGAGTTCATGCCATTGCACTCCAGCCTGGGCAACAAGAGTGATACTCTGTCTCAAAAAATAAATAAATAAATAAAATAAAATAAAAAGAAGTCAGATTGTCTCTGTTTGCAGACACCCCATTGTCTCAGCCCCAAACCTCCTTAAGCTGATAAGCAACTTCAGCAAAGTCTCAGCATACAAAATCAATATTTAAAAATCACAAGCATTACCAAGCATTTCTCTACACCAATAACAGAGAACCAAATCATGAGTGAACTCCCATTCACAATTACTACAAAAAGAATAAAATACCTAGGAATCAAACTTAAAGGGATGTAAAGGACCTCTTCAAGGAGAACTAGAAACCACTGCTCAAAGAAATAAGAGAGAACACAAACAAATGGAAAAACATTCCATGCTCATGGATAGGAAGAATCAATATTGCGAAAATGGCCCTACTGCCCAGAGTAATTTATAGATTCAATGCTATCCCCATCAAGTTACCATTGACTTCCTTTACCGAATTAGAAAAAAACTTCATTAAGTTGCATATGGAACCAAAAAACAGCCCATATAGCCAAGACAATCCTAAGAAAAATGAACAAAGCGGAGGCATCATGCTACCTGGCTTATTTTTCTAATCATTGTGTCATCTTGTCTCAAAATTTAAGAGTAATAAAGTAATGTTAATTCCGGAGAATAAAATGCATTTACAAATTAAATCATTCATTTTTATTTTAGTAATTTTTGTTTTTTCTTTTGTTAAATTACAAAATATTTTGTTATTTATTTATTTTTATTATAGTTTCAGAGGGTATATTTACAGGTTTGTTACATAACTACATAGTGTAATGGCGAGGTTTGGGCTTTTAGTTTACCTATTACCTGAATAGTAAACATTGTGCCCAACAGGTAATTGTTCAATCCTCACCACTCCTTCACTCTCCCCCTTTTGGGAGTTCCCAGAGTATATTATTTCCTTCGGTATGGCCGTATTTACTCACTGTTTAGCTCCCGCTTATAAGTGAGAACATACAGGTTTGATTTTCTGAGTTATTTCACTTAGAATAATGGTTTCTGGATCCATTCACATTGCTACAAAATACATAATTTCATTCTATTCTGTGACTGTGTGGTGTTCCATGGTGTATATAAACCATGTTTCCTTTATTTAATTATCCATTGGTGGACACTTGGGTTGACCTATGACTTTGCTATTGTTAATAGTGTTGTGATAAACATATGAGTGTGCTTGCCTTTTTCATATAACACACAAATGCAGTCATTTCTAAATGCAGAGCGTATGCTCTGGACAAGAAAACTTGTTTCTGGTGATAGAATAAGAAGGCCTCTGTCACACGGAAGCTCTACATATGTACTGAAAGGAATTTATTATCATACAATTTCTCTATTCCTTGTGTATGAACAACTTTGTGGCAATCTTAAAAATACACTTTCCTAATTACAAATACAATTTACTTTATACTTCAGGTTTTGCAGGATTTGAAGCTACGTATTTGGTTTATATTTTCCAAAGTACTTTTTTTTCTTACAGAATTATTCACAAAGAAAGAATTAAATATATTTTTTTATTTATTTGTTTATTCATTTATTTATTTATTTTTAGATGGAGCCTCACTCTGTCACCCAGGCTGCAGTGGAGTGGTGCGTTCTCGGCTCACTGCTAACTCCACCTCCAGGGTTCAAGCGATTCTCTTATCTCAGCCTACTAAGTAGCTGAGACTACAGGCACCCGCCACCATGCCTGGTTAATTTTTGTATTGGGTAATTTTTTATTTTATTTATTTTGTACCGGTTAATTATGTATTTTCAGTAGAGATGCGGTTTCACCATGTTGGCTAGGCTGGTCACGAACTCCTGACCGCTTCGGCCTCTCAAAATGCTGGAAGTACAGGCATGAGCCACCCCATCTGGCATAATATATTAAGTTCTAATTAAGATATTAGCATATATGGCCATACCTTAGCTTTTTTATATAATGAGTTTCAAAGATTCTTTAAGTATTCTTCTCGAATCAAATATATTAGTAATACCTATTGTGTTAAATATTCCATTTATTTGTGCTGATAAATTTAACATTTCCAATTTCCATCTGCCTCTAAGGTTCTTAATGATGATGCCTTTGATGAGGTAAGGTAGAGATAAGTAGTCAAGATAAAAGACCCAAACTTAAAAACTGAAGCATGTATCAATGCAACATGGATTTATTTGTTAATGTACTGGACAGGTTGAGAGTAAGTAACTCAAAATTGCAAATAGGCTTTGACTTGGAGTACAGATTCTGAATTGACATGAGTGAAATGACTGCTGGGTTTAAAAATAGAACTTATTAGCTAATGCACTCCAGCCCACCTAGAATCCTGCCCCCTTTTCCAGAGAATGGCTCTAGAAAAAAAATTTGGGTGTGTCTTTGATGTTTACAAAAAAATGTTTCTTGCTCTTGTCATAAAAGTCAATATCTTCACTGAAAATATTTCTAACAAAGTCAATCAATAAATAGAAAGTGAAACACTAAATGAATGAATTTAAGACTAGAACTTTCCTTTAAAATAACATTTGGTGCTAAGGATAAACTTTTCCACCCGACTAGCTTAAAATAAGTACGTTAGGAGAAAAAAATATACTGTACTTAATATATAGCATAACTGATTTAGAAAAACTCAGCTGGGATATTTGATGCTAGCAATATGAAAAGCTGAGAGTTCTTTATTTTATTGTTTAATTTTATTACTTTTCTTTCTTATTCACTAGCTTTTGATGTACTTTATTATTTTTTTTTTTTCTGTTCTGACTAGCTTAAGTGCCCTTGTCAACAGTTCAGTTGTTGAATGAGGCAAAGTGTTAGTTATAGTGTGAAAATCTGGTGTGCTGTCAGAACAGGGCAAGACATTAACTTGCGAATTTTTGACTTCCAGTGTTCCATAGCTCAATGATGGCTGAAAAGCCGTTCTTATGAATTACTGTTAAGGGTAACATGGCAGAAGCATTTATGAAGCTTTGTAATTATGCACGATGGAAGCCTTCATCAAACAGAACTATGCTTCTGGAGTGTTTGTGATGGTGTTCTTTCTTTAAAAATAATTAAAGGCCCTCCTAGTTATAAAGTGGAGGTTACTTTCAGAGATATAATTTATGACAAGAATCCATCCTTCAAGAAATGACCTACAAAATCTTATGTCCAAAAGCATCTAGATCAAATAATCTGGATAAGTTTTGAAGTCGGGAACAAGCAGAGTAATATTGTTACTGATACAACACGTGGAAGTCATAACCTCCGTAAAAACAAAATACTGGAGTGTATGGAGATTCAGGACCTCGCTTCAGAGTACAGCTCCAGAAAACTGCATGATCAGTAGTCATGCAAAACGGCAAATAGAATGGAAGGACAGGATGATTATGTGTTACTATTCTGCCTCTCCAACCATGGTATTGTCATTAGACTCCATAGTTGTATGAAGATTATTCCAAGCACTCTTAAAATCTTTGAAACATCTGTGGTGTATGTAATTTCTGTGGTTTTAAGACATTTAGGCATCAAATATTATGTAGTTTTCAGTATTATTTTGAGCTCCAATTTACATAATGTGAGAATGAATTAAAATAGAATTTTTCCATATAGTTTCCAGTAGCAAATCATAATGGTATGCAAGTTTTGATTAAATGTTAGTGGTCTCATGCAGGGTTTCTCAACTTTAAGACCAGTTGACATTTGGGGCTGGAAAATTCTTTAATTGTGGAGACTGTTCTGTACGTTGTAGGCCGTTTAGTAGCACACCAGGAATCTATTCAATAGTTATCAGTAGCACCATCTTCTTTTATTTGTGATGACAAAAAAATGTCTCCAGACACTGTCAAGTGTCCCATAGGCATCAAAATCATGCCAGTTGAGAACCACTGAATGAAGGCAAAGTGGGATACACACACACACACACACACATATGTGTATGTGTGTGTGTATGTATATATATATATATATACATACATATTTTTTTTTTTTGAGACGGAGTTTTGCTATTGTTGACCAGGCTGGAGTGCAATGGCACCATCTCAGTTCACTGCAACCTCCACTTCCTGGGTTCAAGCAACTCTCCTGCCTAAGCCTCCCGAGTAGCTGGGATTACAGGTGCCCGCTACCACGCCTGGCTAATTCTTTCTTGTATTTTTAGTAGAGACGGGGTTTCTCCATGTTGGTCAGGCTGATTTCGAATTCCCAACCTCAGGTAATCCGCTGCCTCGGCCTCCCAAAGTGCTGGGATTACAGGCATAAACCACCTTGCCCGGCCCATTTTTTTCTTTTTTAAAGCTGAAATACATGTAAGATAATCTCAATTCTTGTTTAGTTTCTGACAAAGTATTTTTAAACATGATGTCTCTATTTCTCTATCTCTATCTGTCTTTGTCTCTCTGTCTCCTAGAGGTGAAGAACGCTGAACTACAGCTAAGATTTTCAAATTGTGTTCAGGTGTGCATGGTCTCTCTAAAGCTAATGAGAACTTTATTTTTAACATGTTTTAAGTAATATTAAAAGTGTAAAAGTGAAAAGCTTGGAAAAGTCTCTGCTTAATTCTAATAAATACTAATATTTTGTAAATCTCCACTTATATCACCGGATATTTTTGTGCTGACATCAGAAACTAGGCTTTTCCCCCTGCTGTCTCTGTGCGTAGAATACAATTTCTTATAAATATGTAATTAAGAATGACTGAAATTCTGTATTTAATTTTTTTTAACAAAAGGGTGCAAGTCCAATCATCTAAACTTACCTAGGAAAATTATTAGGAAGCACATAAGTGCCTGCTAAAGTATATACTAGTTAATTCTCAGACATGTGTGATCTTCACTACTCAATTATTTGTTGAAAATAATAAGATTTTTCTGTACTCGTTTTCTATTGATAATATTGGAATATGATTCCGTGCTTCTTTGTCAGTTTGGAGTATTTTCTGTTACGGTATTTACCAGAAATGAGAAAAGTGGGTATTGAAGTTTAATGTAAAAATCACTTACTTCCATTTCAAATACCTTCATTTGTTTAAATGAAACGTGTGTTGAGGTTTCCAAAAGTCCTATTGAAAATTACTTCCATTAGCTGTGAGTTCTTTGTGTGGATTTCTATTTTCAAAACTGTGTGAGTGGAAAGAAAAGAGGAAATAAATTGGATACTGAAACATATAAAACTGCAGTTGTCACCCAGAACAACTGCTGCTAACTTGTGTATTTATCGAAACAGGGTCTTTTTTTCCCCCATGGACTGACTTTTATTGTATAAATATTTTAAATTTGAACTTATAAAATAACTTATTTTATTAAAGCACCCAGTTAATACATTTTTATATTAGGATACTTCTTCAGTTTAATGTGAAAAACAGTCCCATTGTGAAAAATATTTGAAACTAACATCTTTAGGCTGCCATAATTCTAAGTTTCTATTATGCCTATGCCAGGAGTTTATAAACTGTGAAAGATATTTAAGGGGAGGGGGGAATTTGCTACAAACTTAGTTTGACACAATTATCTTATTATAACTATCGTGTTATTTTCCCCCAAGTTTTTGTTGTTACTAAAAAATATGGTAGAAAATACAGAGATTTCATTTTTATCCAATTCTGTGTAGTAGATCCTTGTGTATGATTGATAAGAGACTTCAGCTGTCATCTGCCCCACTTTTACCCTCTTTTCCTACAACCTGTAAATACTTACTGTGTCCTCAGAATTTAACTCCCAATTGTGAATAGAGGCCAAAATAGACCATTGTCAGATGTTATATTTGTAAAAGCCACAGGCTATAGGCAAGGATAGTGAGAATTATTTCTCTGTAGGTGTCTCACAAATAAGATGGGAAAATCTGCTCCTTGCTTTTCACCGCTTTCTTTCAAGTGAAACCCACAGTAGTGAAGTTTTCACCTTAAAATGTTTCCTTGCAATTTGGATAAATTGAAACTGCCTGAGGGAACAGATTATTGAATGTTTTTTCACAAAATATTAAAAATGAAAAGAGAGAGCTCTTTCCAGACACTGCAGTAAACAGCCTTGGTCTTTTAATGGAACACCTATTTGCAGGTGCTATTCCTTCCTTTTCTGTAAAAGACACAGAAAAATAAAGAATGAAAGCTGTACACAAATAGACATCTGTGTTTGATACCAGGCTATCACTGTGAACTTCCTGAGGAAAAAAAAAAAAAAATGTAGCTGTCATTGTGAACAGTGACTCAATGTGTAGGGTTTAGAGTGAGGCAGATATGATTTGGAACTCCAGATTTGCTTCTGCTAAGAATGGCGGTGTTTACTTTTGCTGAGTCCTTAATATGTTTTTGCTAAGGTCTTTGCATTTTCTCATTTATCCCTTATACTAACCTGCAACATTGGTGTAATTACTGCTATTTTACAGATAACAGATCTGAGTGAGCCTCAGAGAGATTGCCCAAAGTGGCCAAGCTTGTTAATGTCAAAGCCAGATTACAGTCAAGCTCTGTTACCTTCCCCTTTCCAAGACTTAACCAAGGGTAGGTACAAACAACTGGAAGAAAACAAGCACTGAAAATATTATCATGCAAGCTCTGTAATCCCTGGCATAATCCAAAATGATGATTTCACCCAATTTTTCCAAACATCGAATTATTTCCCTTTTCTGTCTTTTTCAATTCTTTGAGCAAGTGCTTAGTTTATTTACAACGTCATCCAAGACTCTGTAAACACTATAATTCTTCCCAATACTAACTGCTATGACCTTCGGCAAGAAAACTATTACTCAAAACTTCATTTTTCTTTATTTAGAAGAGTTTAAAACAAACTAACATTAAGATTAAAATTATAAGTATAGTGATTTTCATACTGCCAGAAAATTAGTAAGCACCTACCAAAGGAAAATATTACCAAGTACTTACTGGGGAAGGTTACTAGAAACATGGCAGTAAACAGGAACCCAAAAGTAAATTCAGTTGTAGAAACTTGATGAGAAAAATATCCAAATTACTTATTTTCATAAAACAAATAATCTCTAATAAATGGTTTTGATTCTTTCCTTTAGCAATTATTAACATCTATTGTATGCTAAGCAGTAGGGTTTTTTTTTTATTAGTAAGTTCCTATATTTAAAAAGTCACAGAGAACACAGTTTGGTATTAATGTTAGACTACAGAATCCTGCTCAAGTAGTTTTGTCATGTCCTGGTATGAACTGAATGTTTCTGTTCCCCTGAAATGTATATGTTGAAGACATAATCCCTGATATGACAGTATTGAAAAGTGAGGCATTTGAGAGGTAATTATATCATGAGGGTGGAGCCTTCATAAATGGGGTTATTGCCCTTGTAACAATAAATACAAAAGAGATAATCTCCCTCTTAGCATGTAAGGGTCCAGCGAGATGACAGCTGTCAACAAGCTGGGAAGTGGGACCTCACCAGATGTTGAATCTGCTGGACCTTGATCTGGAGACTTGCCAGCCTCCAAAACTGTGAGAAATAAACTTTTGTTGTTTCAGCCTCTCAGTCTATGATATTTTTGTTACATTAACCCAAGCCAAGACATGCCTACAACAGTTTAACACTGAATTAGCCTTAGTATTGTAGAACAGGGTGTCACCTGTTAAATGTCAAACACCTGCATTTAACTAGGGACAAAAAGTTGAAAATGAGTAGCAGAAAATACCTCCATATTATATTTAGCTTCTTGAACAAGTCACTGTGTTCCTGCCTCAGGACCTTTGCATTTGTTTTTTCTATCAGTCTGAGACCCTCTCCCCTACTTCCACTCCAATACCTCTATAGCTTAACCCTTCATCTTCATCATGTCTCTGTTCAAATAATCTCTTCCCAGAAAGGGTCCCACTAACTTTCTTGGTTTAAAAAATACCATCATCACCATCGAGGCCTCTAAAATCCACTTCCTACAAAATCCTTTTACTTATTTGCTGTAGTTTTTTCCACAGGACTTTTTATTCCTAAGAGTAAAATGTTGTATGCTTTTTTTAATGAGCAATTGTTTCCACATTATTAGTGCTCAATAAACATTTGCAGAATCAGTCTTGAGTTCTAAGAATAGTGTGCTCTTGAGGCCTACTATCCCAGTAGATCAGAATCATATAAATCATTTAGTAAAATCAACACGGTTAATCGCAGTGGCCTCTTTTCATTCAAAAAGAGAATGAAAAGAATGATGTGGAAGCTGTTAAGGGAATACAGTGTTCCTGGAGAGAGAGAGAGAAGAAGAAGAAGACAGACAGAGAGAGAGAGAGATCTGGGGGCCATTTTGAGAGAATCCCTTGTAAAGATTAGTCGAGCTTGGAGGAAGACTGATATTTGGCTGTTAGGTTCTGTATCTGTTCAGTCAATAGACCTACTGATATGTTAGTGAGTGACTGGACTCTGAAGTGGTGATCTGGAATTGAGCCATTTAGCCCATGCCGTCCATTAAAAATATCAGTCAGGGAGACTCAGCATCAAAAGACCATAGGAAACGTAAAAAGTAAAGTAGAGGTTCCTCTTCAAAGACTTTCCTCCCGGTCTGATTAGGAATAAATAGTAACTTTTCTGAGAAGCAAAATTTATTCAAAGACCTGTGCTAACATTCTTAAGTATCTACTAGCCGTAATAAAGAAATCAATATACTTTATATTCTTGGCTCCCACAACTTAGCCTAAATATTTGCCCTGGTTTGCTTATACTGGTCCAAACAAGCATTAGGTCATAGCCTGTCCCTCTTCATTATCTGAAGGTGTTTTTACCTTTCTCAGCATTCCACAAGTTACTCCCTCCTTCCTTTGTTCTCCTCTGCCTATGCCTCTTTTAAAAGGTTCTAAGTTGCTAGCCAATCTGGACAAATGCAGAATGAGAGGTCCCATTGCAGCCAATGGAAACCAGACACAGCAGTAGGGTGGATGCACCAGATTATAAATGAGCCTGTCTCCTTTGTTCGGTGTACTTTCATGGCAAAATTGCTGAAGAGTGTACTCTTTCTGCAGAATATATAAAAATGGACTTGCTGAGAAAATTACATTTATGCTCAAGTACTATTTCTTTATGGCACTGGGGAACAAGCATTTCAAACAGGAAGATGACTGGTCACTAGCACTGGCTGGGAAAATGTAGGCAGATGTAGAAGTTAGGTGTAGCAAGATTAAATCTCAAAAATCAGGGAATATTGAAGTGAGAAAGTACTTGCTGAGCTTCTCTGAACTACCCACACAAGCACCACAAGAGAGTTAGCGTTCAAATGCTTACCTCAGAGAAGATACTGAGTGCCATGTAGTGTTGGCCAGAGACATAGGATTATCAACTGGAAAGGAAGCATGCTTCTAACCTTGTTTAGTAAAGAAATACTTGCTATTTCCATCCTCTTCCCTACCCCTCATCACATCGAATGGAGGAGCCAGTGATTAGAAGAGGATGTGGTGTTCGTTTTATAGTCCAAGGCTTCCTTCTTTCATCCATTTCAAAAAGCCATGACCTCTACTTCAGTATGTAATCAGTGAGAGGAAAAATCAAGCTTTAAATACAGATTGACATTAAATTAAAAACGAAGCAAAATAAAATGAGGAGAATGTATCTTAATTATCATAATGAGATATGAGTGACGCAAAAGCTATGCATCCAACCCGGATGTCACTAAAGAGCCACCAAATGTTATTTTACCCAAGAGAGTTGTAATGATAGCTACTGGAAGAAAGAAACCCTCGATGTTTGTAAATCAATAAATTGGGATGGCTCAACGTTATAGCTACAGTGAGATTTAGGTTTTGTTTAGACAGCATCTCTCTCAGTAATAAAACATCTAATTGCATCTTTTACAGAGATTTTATTTTTTTGTCTTTCAACCTGAATTTCAAAATTAAAACCAAAAACTGACACATTGGTTAAGGGTCTGGCCTAAACTATCCCTTTAAAAAAGAGTAGACATTTTAATTGTGATGGATAAAAACAATGGTTTCATTGTGTTATGCCGCAGAAGACCTAAAAGATTCAAAAAATTAAGAAGAAAATCAAGTGCAATTTGAGGTTGCAGTGTTACATTTTAAGATGTGCCACAACCAACTGATGATTTGTAGGTAGACCAAAAAGGAAAGTTTCACGGGATATCTCAATAAATACTTGGTGAATAAAAGCCCTCTTTCCTTGAGAATTATGAATATACCAACAACTAATTTATAGAAAAAAATGAAGGGAAAAAACATAGCAGTTACTTTGGGCTTTGTGGTCTCCTATGATTAGTGTTATTCCCTACAGTGTCTCTCCCTGCCGCTGTGTTCACTTAAGCCATCAGAATCAGCCGGGAACACCTGGACAGCATGAGGAATGGCCATCCCATTTTCAAAATTGTTTAAAACATAGCAATCAGTTAAATGGACACTTTACCCAGAGAATAATGCAATGCATTAAAAAAAATAGAATAGGCAGTGAGGAAGAAGTATTGGGTAGTGGTAAGTAGAATGCACATTTTTCCTTCTTGCATTTATTCCTACATAAATTTACTGTAACTATCTGACATTTCAGTTTTGAAGTTTCAAAATCCATGCCTTCTTTCTAATTAAATACTTCTACTGTTCAAAGCAGCAGTAAACATTTCTAAGTTTTAAAGTTATTTTTTAATGATGGGCAACTTGTGACCAATGTGTAGTTAATAATAGTATTTTTTATCTAGCATTATTTATCAGAACTGATTGAAGTGGTTTAAAGGCTTTCATTTTTAACATTATGGGGCAATGGTTGGCATTACAATTTTTTTTAACCTTTACAAAATACTGAAGTAGAAAGAAATTAAAATCTTTTTAGCTTCTCAGAAGAAAGGCAGCATGTAAATACAAATTATTCGTGAGTGATTTGTTTTTAATTCACAAAATGAATCAGTAGGGAACAGTTGTGAATAGTAATAAAATATGTGATTCTCAACTCTTTAACAGAATGAACTATTGAGAGTTATTTCTTTGTTGGCAGTGGTAGTGATGGTGGAGAAGTTCTTCCCATTTCGTGAAGACAGCACTGATAACATATTTCCTTCTCTTCCTTCTTTTCAATAAAACATAAATTCTAGAAGAGAACTCATATGAATTTAAAAAGCTGAAATCAGGATAAATATTAGAGGCTTATTTTGTTTACTCATAGTCCTCATTTGATAATAGTAAATTTATTACCTAATTTAATAAGCACATTCTCAAGTTCTACATTTAATTAATATTAAGTGTACTTAGAATGGGTATTTTTGAAATATATACTTATTAAACCCTTTTTTATGCCAACTTTCTCCCATGTTGTTAAAAAACATTTTTGAATCTCTCATTAAACTTTTTATTTTGTTTTCCAGAGTTTCTTATTACATTGGAATTATATCAAGAATAAATTTATTAATAAAAACTGGAGTCAACTCCCTAGTCAAATTATTGTCATTTAAGGAGCGCAAAGTTGCGTCTAGTAAGGGAATGATGGGGTCATCAGTGAAACTGGAACTGATAGAAGGGTTCTGAAGGGGAAAATAAAACAAATGCCTATGACAAATTTGCCTCAGGTCAATTATAAGCTCTGAAGGGCAACGGAAAATAAGATCTTTTTTTACTCACCACTCTATTCGTAGCAACTAGTACAACGTCTGGCACTGAATAAATATTATTGAATAAATGAACTAATATTTACACTATGATTTCAGGCCAGTCTCTGTATAAAAGTATTCCCTGAAGTTTGTTAGTAAATCCAAAGAGAAATTAAAATTAGTATTGTGACTACGGTAAAAAAAAAAAAAAAAAAAAAAAAAAAAATCAAATATATCTAGATCTTGGTAACTTTATGTTTAAATTTTAACCCTAATTATTTGATTAAAAAAGACTACACTGGTCATAGCTATATACTAATGCTACTGTATATGTTTACAAAGCACTTGTAACTCAAACACATACAAGTTAGAAGCATTGTGTAAATGCCTAGTGGATGTATTTTTTGGTGCACCCATTTAGAACTCTTAGGAAGTAGGAGAACAAAGAATGCTATTCTCATTTTCAAAGTTAGGATAAATTGAAAAAAATGTTAATTTGAGAAACTTTGTTTTTATTTCTCATTTTTACTTTGCATCTGAGGCTTTGGCCTTTTTAATACTACATTAGACACATTTCCATTTGGAATATAAGATTTAGAATTAATGCAAGGAACACAAAAATTAAATTTACTAACTCTGAAAAACATTACAGAGCATGGATACACCAACTAGAAAATAGTCTAAGTAATTGAGGCAGATAGCATTTATTTCACTAATAGAGTGTTTAAGAAGACTTCATAACAGAAATATTGGGTATGGGATGGTTCCATTGTACTCCTATGAATATGAATGAATGTCAAGTTCCAAAATCAGTTGTATAAATTCCTGCTAATTGCTAATGATAATTTAATTATTTATTAAAGATTCAAGGTCAAATTCATGCTTAGCAATTATAGCACTGAAGAAAAAGGTAGGAACAAGCTTTCTTCTTATATTTAGTGATGCTAGACTGGTGTAACCTCTGAAATAAAAGGAGTAATAACCGAATTGACAGTAAATTCCTACCATATGCCTAGCTGAGCTGGTTATTTGTCAAATTACATCATTAATTGTCATAACCATGGTGCTGTGGTTTTCTATTTAATAAATCAGGAAAGGAGAAAGTAAGTCAAATTCCCAATCTCTAGAAGGTTATTAGTAACAGAATTTACATTCTAAGACAGGTTTTAAACTTCTTACTTTGTGGCTACGTAATAATTCCTATTCCGGCTGCACTTCTTGAATCCCTTCCTTCCCACTCAATTTGCTGCTTCTAATCACCTATGGAACAGGGGAATCAGAAGAACTAATTTTCTTACAGTTGGATACGAAAATAGAGTAGAGCAATAATGAGGACATGAAGGTCAATCTAAGAATGAAATTCATGAGATTCAGTGAATGAGTATTTTGTATCCATATTCATGACACAAGGACTATGCCAATTGCTGGAGCTATGTGCACTGTTGTTAGTATACTTGTACAGCAGAGACAAACCCATTGAAAAAACTAAAGGGTTGTCAAACTTGAGATAGAGTATATTAATAAAATTGCGTATGTTTCATGATCAAAGTCAAGGGTTATATAGTTCCTTAATGCTGCTGGAACAGTGTACCATACACTAGGTGACTTAAAACAACAGAAATTTGCCGTCTTACCATTTTGGAAGCTAGAAGACCAAAAATCAAGATGTTGGCTGAATTGTGCTTTCCAGAAACCTGTAGGAGAATCTTTCCTTGCCTAGTATAACTCCAGTCTCTGCCTTCATATGGTCAACTTCCATCCTCACATGACATCGCTGCTCTGTGTATATTTGTGCACAAAATTTTCTCTTCTTATAAGGACACCTGCCATATTGAATTGATGACTTAATGACCTCACCTTAACTTGATTAGAAGAGATTATATATACAAGGAGATTACATAACTTCTTTTTAGGGGACACAATTAAACCCATAACTAGTTCACGAACAAGTTGAAGGACAAACTGAGAAGAAATGTTCAGAAGGTGAATTAGAACACAGAAGGCCAATACTTGAGCAGGGTTGGAAGGATATTTCCAAAATAAACCCTTTAAATGGTGTTCGGATACCATGTTGCTCCTCCTGACTCCTGGGTCTCTGATATTATAGATTTGGAAATGAAAACCGTGGCAGATCTTTCTTTAGAAATGTTTGATGCTGTCCCAGTTTTTGATTGTTGGTTAAATAATGTCTCAATAAGTGGGTATTACATGTATTTAACTATGACAATCAGAAAGAAGGATAAATAAGCATAAAACTAAACTATAAAAGAGACTCTCAAATTTCCCCTAAGGACTTTAAGCTGGGTTTTGTTTACGCAAAAAGGTAAGAACAGACAGAGATGAGTAGAAGGAAGACAGTATGTATCTTAGGCAAAAAACAATCACTAAGCAGAAAGACAGGACCAGAAGCAGACATGATAAGGGAGCCTTAAACCAACTCTAAGTAAAATCCTACTCTAATTCCAACAATGAAGGCATAGATTTTTTTGCAGAGCGCACACTGCATCTCAGATATCAGGTATTTTAACTACAGGGTTGTGAAAATATCACTCTAAATTATTGGATCATTAACTCAGCATGAAACATAATCCCAGAAAAACGTCAAGGATTTATGTACATTTCTCATCTTGAGTCAATAATAATTTTCTAGTGAGTTTTATTTTTACCAATAAATGATACGTGAAAAAAAATCACTGGAGTAAACAAATTCAGAAAAATAAGAAGTGACTATTTAAGATTTTATGCATAAACCTTATCTGTGTTTAGACTCTAAAGGAAGTGATACACAATAAAATTACTTTGCGAACTTATTTATACTTAAGTCAAATAAGTATTTTTCTCTGTAGGGAAATCTCCCATAAAATAATCAATTATAATCATTCAGCTAATTATATTCTTGTGAATTCTGTCTCTTTTTATTTCTTTTTTTAAATGTTTATCTTTGGAAAACTCTAAATATACTTCATCCATAAAATTTGTTTCTATTAAACATAGGAGCTAAGGAGCTATTGGTTGCCATTTGCTATTAGTGATGTACTTACAAGTCATCACTCTCAAGTTGTACTACTTTTATCTGAAATGTGATAATTACTAAATTAATTATATACATGTCTATTCATAACATTAAATAAGTCCTGTATTTTACATATAGCCTAATTGTTTAAAGATTAGGATCTGAAATCAGAATAAAGAGTTCCAAGTTGGCCTCTAAATCTGTTCTTCTACTATGAAATAGGGATAAATAATGTTGCTGAGCTCACATTTGCAAGGATTTAATGAGATAATATTTATGAGTAATGTGTACCACCATCTGTCATATAATTAGCATAACATAATGTAACCTTTTAATATGATGGCTAAATGCATTTTTAGAATCAACCATAATTTCAGTTTCAGAATTTCAAAGTAAAACTCACTCTAGTTTTAGGACAACAAAATTGAGAAAAAGTGTGCAGGAACCAACCCAGGGAAGAAAGACAACACAGAAGAAAATGAGGAAAGGTTTGTGCAATAAACCATCACTATTTCCATTTTAAGCAACAGCTCCTATTTTCTTTGAACACTTCATGTGATACCTATGTTCAAAGACACATAGTGCCAGAAACATTCATTTTAATACAACTTTTCTGTGCTTATTTTGCATTTTTGAACACTATAAATGTAAAGCATAGTAATATTTCTCAAAATTAATGATTTTTTCTCTATCATCTGTTTCCTGCCTGTGCAAGAGGTACACATACATTTAATTTTCTAAAATGATCTTACAACATTCTTCATCATCTAATGGAATAACTCTATTCCTGTTTTTATCATGATAAAAATTTATCTGGAAATAAATTCTTTAGAGGTAGGACAGTAGAGAAAACTCAACGGACAGAGCCAGAGCCTTTTTGTACCAAAGAGAAAATAGACTCTGCTATGACTCTTTTTATTCACACTGCATCCAAGGCAACATTTTAGAGCAAAGAGGTAAAATGTTGAGGTTGTTGTGTTAACCAAAGCCAAATCAGATAACAGAGAACAACTGAATGTTTAAACAGAGTTATGCAGATAATTGGTTACTCAACTGAAAGAAAAGCCTAAGATCTAAATTTAGGGAACAGAATAGCCCAAACATTAGCAATATCAGTGGCCGCTATAACCCCTAGACTGGAGGCATAAAAGGAGGAGGTAGTTTTATCAGGATCCAGGACCCAGGATGGACAAAAGTTGGTAGAAAACATGGTGGGTTTATCCAGGAGAGTTTGCATCCACAAAGTAGACAGTACCACTCACACATAATGCATAATCCAATCCCATATTCTAACACTGACTGGCAATCTCCCATGGATAACTTCTACAAGTCATACTCAACGGGAAGTCAGAGAACTATAATTGCAAAGGAACACAGCCCCAGTAATCCCATATTACATAGCAAAGTAGTAAAAATTAGCCGAGGTAGATGTAAGGATTCAAGGGCAAACAAGTGCTGAAAAAGTACAGTAAATGTGGATCAATCAAAAACCACAGTTAAGTAATATTTTTTGGAAAATTCAGATGGAAAGATGGATAGATGGATGAATTAATAGATGAGAGAAAGAGAGAGAGATTATGAGTGAACAAACCAGAAAAATCTAGCTAAGGTTATTGAAATCAAGTATGTAAGTGTCAGGAGGGGGCGTGGTGGGAAATAAAAAGTATATAGGTTTCAAATAGGAGTTTTTTTCTTATTTTCTTTGATTCAGGTTTAGTTACATTAGCTATTATATTGATTTTTAAATATCTCTTCGTTTCACAATATTTGTGTTTGTTATCAGCTCCTTTGCAAAATTTTCTGGAAAATAACAACTGTGACAGAACATTACCATTTTTTTCTCCCCTTTATGAAAGACTTTATAATTATAGTTATTCTTTCATGTTTTGTAATGTCTAAATTGCCACAAATTATTATGTCCTTTAAAACAAACAGTAATATTGTCAGCAGCTCTCTGGACTCTTTATTACCTCTTTATTACTTAAAGATCCAATTTATAATGTACATTTCTCCATTTCAGTGAATAATGCTCAGTCTTTGTTTACCTGTTGATGAACGTAGGCTTCCTTCTCAGTTTATTCAGTGAAAACCCAGTCCCATTTTCCTTCATGAATAAATATTTTTCACAGCTTTGAATATCTGGATTATCACAAACCAGGCATTATAGGTATCCTGTTAAAAAGTTAAGAATCCTGCTTCAGAATCTTTGCTCTATCTGGAAATATGGTTGAACAGATCCTGGTCATCAGGAATCTATCCCAATATTTTGCCATCTCAAACTGACTCTCCAGGGATTTTCAAGGTGACAACACCGATGCTTTTCAGAGAAGATCCTTAGCCCAGCTTAGTCACATAAGTGGATAATCCAAACCAATGTAGAAAATTATTTTAACTTTGTAAGCTTCGGTTCTCTTACTTACAATATAATTATTGTGAAGATTAACTATAATACCATACATAGGAGCTCAATAATAATTTACATCTTTAAAAATAATATGGATGATAAGAGTATATCTGAGAGTCTGATGCAGAAAACATTTCAGAAGTCTCTGTGTTTTGTGATTTCGTCTGGACTCTATTCTCATAACTGTCAACCCTTTTTCTTCTTTGGTCTCTCTCTACTCTCGAGTTACTTTAATTCTATAATGGATTGGGAAATAACCAAGTCAGAAAAGTAGCTAAGTAAGAATGAGTTAGTTCTGCCCGAGGACTGAGAAATTCTAAAAAAAAAAAAAAAAGTGTATTAGCTTTAATACATAGACTTCATGACATTAATTTTGTCTGGTTAGACAACATGTTTTTTCACTTTTCTTATACTTGGCTAAAAACTGCATAGTCTAGGTTGTCAAATGAATGATCTCAGTAAGTGATATAATATTATGTTTTCTTTCTGGTGTCTAAGGAATCATAAAAATTATACTGTTCCAATATTTTGAAAAATCATTCAATTATTAAATATTTTCTTCCTGTTTAAACACATTTAATTATAATGATGCTTTGAATAATTCATTTATTTCCTAATAGTGATGGCCAATAGTTCCATAACTAGAAACAATGCAAATGGAGAGAATGAGGTAAGCATTCAATTACTCTCTGTATTGGTTAGACTATAAATTGGCGAAGCTATAAACAATTCTAAATATGATATTGATTATTCACATGGGAAAGATGGAGCAAATTAGAAATTGTTAAAAACCAATTTCCTGTCCTTCCACAGCTTAATCATACAAATTGCATGCTCCTGCTTCATAATATGAACTTTATTGGTTTTAAATAATGTCTATACCCATGAATAAATGCATAATTTAATTGTTATACTCAAGTGGTCAGTGTTATATATGTGATTTTTTTCTGACTACGTAATTATAATGTGTCAATATCTGATAGCAAGAAATTAAAATACACACATAATACTGAAACTGAGTTTGAGGATGACAACTGATATTTAACATGGATTTCTCTATTTTTTTTGGTACTAAGTATTGATGGGAGACAAGTTAAAATGACTTTTAAAGTAAAGAGTTGCCTAAAAGAATAGACTTATTGTGAAAAGGGTACAGTCTTTATTGGATGATCCATTGCTATTGAAATACTCTATTTGTTCAAATTAATGAAAATAGTCTTACAATATTAAGCACCTGTTATGCACAAGGTGTTGGGATATTTTAAAATATATTCTCAATAAGACTGTTCATTATGCATATGTTCACAGTAACACCACAGTATGGAAAAAAAAAAACACTTATAATAGCAAATTATAATACATGGTAGACGTTTTTAAGTATCTACTACCTCCAAAAAGTGTGATGAAGACACAGTGAGATAGTCCACTTTTTTTGACATCAGAAAAATCTTCATAGAGGGAAGGGTAATTGTTTTAAGTTTTTCAAATGAAAGATTTTGAGAGTTGAAAACTGGGAGACCAGCTCTTCTCAGACTGAAAGGTAAGCCTTGCAAAGACATGGGGTAGGAAAAAGACTCTACTAAAAAGTAACTGAAATGTTGGAGAAAAATGCCAGAGGAAATGATTAATGAGGCTGGAAAGGCAGTTTGGGGCAAAGTCAGAGAGATTCATGTGCCACTGAACGGTATCTGGTCTGTGTGCTTTCCTTCGTGCTTCCCAGCATATAGCTCTGTGCTCAGGGAAGACTGTAAGTTAAGGCTTTGTGAAGTCAAACTAGGTTGCTGAATATGTGATGTGATTTGCAAATGCTCAGATACAGCACCCCTGAAAATATGTTCCCGATACCTAAGAATAAACTTTTTTTACTTTTGCATCTTCTTTTGAGTTTCTACGAAAATTGATAAACTTCTTGGAAGAGTCAAAATTTAATTTGTTGTTAACAAATGTCTCAAATAAATGAAAAATAGCTTCAGTGTCTCTCAGACATCTCATGTTAAGGTGGCAAATATGAAACTGGTTCTCTTCCCACTCAAATCTGCTTACCTCCTTGCTACAGCAAGCTAGATCATGCCAAATGGTCAACTTCATCTTTGTGTTTTCTAAATAAAAACTTTAGCATTATCCTTGACTCTTTTAGTACTTTCACAACCCATATCGAAATTCCATTGGCTCTGTCTTCAAAATCTATTAAGATTCTTGTCACCCCTTGCCAGTTCCACAGCAGGCATTCCTGCACTGTTCCTTGACATTTTTACTAATACCCTCCTAAAACACCTCCCTGCTTCAACACTTGCTCCCTTTCGGTTGATTTATAACACATCACTAGAGCACTTTATTTTTTTTAACAAAGACAAATTGTGCTAACTTTTGGCTCAAATTCCTAAAAATCTGTGATGTTTAAATTTATGTTTTAACTTGATGGGGCACGAAGTGCCCAGTCATTTGATCAAATGTTATTGTGACATGATTGTGAAGGTGTTTCTGGGCGAAATTAACATTTGAATTTATAGACTGAGAAAATTAGACTGTCTTCCCTCATGTGGGGTGGGCCTCATCCAATGAACTGGCAATCAGAATAGAAGAAATGAGTCAACTAAGGGAGAACTTTTCCTGCCTGACTGCTTGAGCTGAAATGTGGGTCTTCTCCTAACTTCGGACCAGAACTGAAACAATGGCTTTACTTGGGACTTGAGCCTGCCAGCCTTTGGACTGCAACTTACACCATCAGCTCTCCTGGGTCTCCAGGAAGTGAACCACAGATCTTGAAACTTGTCAGCCTGGACTGCAACTTACACCACCAGCTCTCCTGGGCCAACAGCAAGCCAAACACAGATCTTGAAACTTGTTAGCCTGGACTGCAACTTACACTATCAGCTCTCCTGGGCCTCCAGCATGCCAACCATGGATCTTGAAACTTGTCAGCCTCCATAACTGTGTGAGTCCTTTATACACACATACACACAAACACACACATATGCACACACTCATGTACACATACATATACATACATCCTATTGGTTCTGTTTCTCAGGGAATCCCTGACTGATATCAAGTCCTAATTTTATTCAGAGTAAAAGTCACAACTTTCACAACTGTCATCAAGGCCCTAGAATCTGATACTTTCCTTTACTGACCTTGTTTGTGCTACTTTCATGTCTCTTCTTTTGCTCTAGCCAAGCTTTCTTGCTATTTTGAAACACTGCAAATAGGAAAGGCTTTGGACCCATTGTTTCTCCTGATTAGAATTCAATGCTTCTTCATATCTTCATAGCTACTCCAATATATCCTTCCATTCTCTGATCAAAGACCTCCTTCTCAACAAGGTATTATCTGACCAGAATATCTTATGCTATAATACAAAATCATTCTTCTACCAGTCACACCAAAGCCCTCTTAAATCTTTTATGCTTTTTATGAAAACAACACCCTGTAACATATTTAATATTTTAAAATATATTATATTTATTTATTACTGTCTTTCTCATGTTTCATCCTCACCAAACTTTGTGCTGCACTAATATCTGTTCTTTAATCATATATTTCAATATTCTAGAATATCTAGAGCATAACAGGTAGTCAACAAACGTTTGTTACAGATTAAAGTTTTTGTGGTCCTCTGTATACCTGAGATTATTTCCCAAAATTAACTCCAAAATGTCCTTATGAAGTAGGTTATATTCTCTCTATTTTACAGGTAGAATTCTGAAATGTTAAATAACTTGCCCAAATGCACAGTTAGCAAATGCTAGAGCTAAGACTGGTAATTTACCAGACATTAGGTAGTAAAACATTTTAAATGAAAAGAATTGTGTACTGTAAAGAGTTCCAAGAGAAAAGAGGTTATTTATAACTTCTCTGTGTTTTAAGAACATGAACTCAGATTAAAGATCCATAGAAGAAAGAGACTTTGAACAAAATTCATAGCAGACACACTGTGAGGTAACCAAAGACAAACAGGAAATCAAACTTTCCTGAATTTCAAAATGAGAAGGGGAAAGGGAAATGCATGAGTCGATTTGAATCCAATGCATGAACAAAGTCATAAGCTATTCAATCACAATTGCCTTTTCCTCTTCTTTCAATAACATTTACCTTTCTGCATTAGTCCATTGGGTGGCACCACACAGGACATGCCCCTGGCTCCCTCTGGCTCCAGCTGCACTGCCATGCATGGCAAACAAAATTCCTGCAACTCTTGGGGCTGTTTAGACGGGGTCCTTGCCAGCTTCTGCAATTGCCTTGGTGCTTTCCCCCAATTCAGAGGATATAAATGTGACTGAAATCTAAACACTATCTCTTTATCCAATGTAGGTGAGTCTGCTTTGCCTCATTACCATGTGAGGGGACGAAGAAAAGATGCCATCTATGAACCAGGAAATGGGTCCTTACCAGGCATTGAACCTTCTGATGCCTAGATCTTGGACTTCCCAGCCTCCGGAACTGTGAGAAACAATTTCTGTTGTCAGTCACCAGTGGACTAAGACGTTGCCGTAACTATATATTAAATTACATTGCCAAGGTTATGAGAAATCAGGTGACTTCCCAAAAGCACACACACACAAACACATAACCTTCTTGCACACACAATTTAAACCATAGTGGGAAGTGGAAGCTGAAGGACAAATGTTTGTTTCAAAGACCAGGAGATTTGGGGAACAAAAAACTTAAAGATACTGGCCTCACCTCAAAGCCAAGGGTGAGAAAGGGTGGATGAGAATGAAATCAAAACCCATTACAAAACGGAGAAGAGTCATACACTCTCAAAGGATGAACTGAAACACAAAATTCATTATCTGAGTTATAGTAAGATGATAAAATTACCTGTGATATCTTCCTGAAATTGGGTAGAAAAAGAAAGATAAAAACTTATCATTTCTGTTGGCATTTATAATCTATATATTTTTCCCTCAGTTGGGTGTGGTGTTTGGATGTATGTTAACTGTATGTTCAGGAAGATCAGACACATATATTTATCCTCTCTGGATGTACCTACTTTCCATTCAAACTCCTCAGGTTTACCACAGATTAAGCTCAACTAAATGTAATTTAGAAAAAAATTAAAAATTCAGAAACATTGCATTTAAAATGGGATTAATGAAATATATATCCACACAGCAGGCAGTAAGTTTTAAACAATCATCTACAAAATAAAGCAAAAAACTTAAAATTACACCTAGACTTTGCAACAGCAAGAATAAGAGCTAAAAGCCAGTGAAAAAATATGTACAAAGTGTTAGGAAAATGGAATAATCATTTTTAAATTATGTACCTAGTAAACTTTTTTGAAGAATCATATCGTTCTTTTTTTCTATTTTAAAAATGTTAAACTGAAAACAATTGTACATACTTATTGTTTACAACATGTTGTTTTGTACCCAGCAAACTGATTTTAAAGAACAAGGCAAGATAAACAAAGACTGAAAAAATCTACCATCAACAAATCTCCCCAAAAAGAATATCTATACATGTATGTATGTATGCACATATATATACACAAATACACACACATGCACATACACACACATAGACAGTCGGGATGCATTTGAAAACAGGAAAGCATATCTAAAAACTGAGAAGCAATAAAAAAATGGCAGGCAAATATAAACTTACATAGCTATATAACCGAAACAAATATATTCTGTCAAAAAATAGGAGT
This sequence comes from Papio anubis, assembly GCF_008728515.1. Classification (NCBI taxonomy): domain Eukaryota; kingdom Metazoa; phylum Chordata; class Mammalia; order Primates; family Cercopithecidae; genus Papio; species Papio anubis. The sequence continues at coordinate 156,336,051 of NC_044978.1, read as the reverse complement.
AATATCAAATTGTTGGATCATGATAACATACAAGCCTGTAATGAGGATGAGTATCAAGGCATTCCAATATATTTTTACTGTCAGATATAAAATTTGATTGTTTTCTGAAGTTAAAGAAATTATGGTAAAATTTCAAAGACAATGCCAAAAAAATTGGAACAGATCATATACGTTCACAAATTATTATAGAAAATAAAAGAAGAATAAATTAATCAGTTAGAAAGAATATTAAAAGAGAGAAGAAATCATATATTAAAGTATATTTTTAACAGGACATTTTTACCAAAAAAAGAGAAATTTTACCAAATTTTCAAGGAATAAATGCACAAACCTTACAAAGCAGAGTAAAATGGAGAACACTTACCATCTAGTTTTAGCAGGCATTTTACTAACACTAGACCAGAAAAAGATGTAATAAGAATACTATATGACAGGTGGAGCAACCCACAATGGCACACGTGTGCCTATGTAACTAACCTGTACGTCCTGCACATGTATCTGGTAACTTAAAATAAAATAAAATAAAATAAAATAAAATAAAATGTTAAAAATAAAATTAAATTTAAAAAGGAAAGCATAAAACACCTAGAAATAAAATGAAACTATATGATGACTCACACTCATGAACATGGATACAATGTATTTAAGCAATGAATTGGAAGACTGAACCATGCTATGTTTTAAAATCTAAAAGATCATAGCTAAATTAATTTTATCCCTTGTATGAAAGTTTGGATTAATATTTTAAAAACTATTAATGTTATCCTTTCATAAAGTGATTAAAAAGATAAAATATGATCAAGTGAATAAGGAAAAATAAAATTAATATACCTCATAGAAATTTTTATATACCAAATGTCATGAACAAAATGTATAGCAAGATTATTCGTAATATCAAGAAACTTAAAACATCCTAAATGCCCCAAAATGGAAGTATGCATAGAGAAATTATATATCTATACATTAGAATTAATTGCAGGAGTGTAAATGATGAGCCACAATCATATAATTCAAAATGGACCAATCTCAGAAATATACGTAGCTTACCAACAACACTGCAAAAAAGAAAAAATGTATCCAGTACGGTATCAATTGTATGAAGATCAAGATTATATAAAATTAAGAAAATATATATTTATTTAACAAGACTACCATTTATCCTCATTATTTTTAAAAGTCTGTATTTGCAAGTTTGACTACTTGTTAAAATTTGTTTTCAGTCATTTGCAGACATGATCAGAACAAAAAAAATGTGAGAGAAACTGAGACACATGTTCCTAACTGAGGTTTGGGAAGGGCAGGATCTTCCTGTCTCAGCTCTCATACAAAGATGACCAGAGGATGGAAACAGTAGTGCAATGCAAGTGTAGAGTAAAAAGCTCCAGCTCTGGGGCCTGTCAGAAAGGTTTGAATCCCAACTTTGGTGCCCGTTAGTGGGGCAGCTTCGGGCAAGTCCCTTAATACTTCTGGACATTGCTAGCTTTTTTGTAAAATAGGGAAAATGATGAGTAGTTTTTACTGTTTAAGATCATAATGCATGTGAGATTGTGCGTGTGTGTGTGTGTGCGCGCATGTGTACCCACATATGTATTTCCCGCAGAAGCATTGGTCAGTATTCTGTAATCAGTGTTCAACCTGACTTCATGGAACATAAATACCAGGAATAATGAGAAGCAACTACTACTGATAAAATACTGAATATGAATAGTAATTCTTTCTGGAATAAGTAAGAGTGGGAAAAAAGAGTCATGCAATTGGAAAGTGGCAAGAGGAATTTAACAGTATTGCAATGATCTACTGGATAATGCAGATATTGGATCCTCCATTACTCATTTTTGTCATTGTTTTACTATATATGGCATATAACATTTATATAACAAAAATTATGTGTATAAGGTATTCCATAACAATACATTTTTTAAAAAGATGCCTGCCTTTTTAATGCTAGAATCAGTCAACTATGGCCCATGGGTGTCTGCACAACTAAACATGCTCATGTTTCATTTAGTGTAGGGACAGTCAAACTATGACACATCAGCCTATTTTGGTGAAGTCGTATTGCAACACAGCCAACCCATGCATTTTTGTATTTTCTATGGTTGCTTTTCTGTTACAACAGTAGAATTGTTTAGTTCCAACAGAGGCTTTATAGTCTGCAAGGCCTAAAATATTATCTGGCCCGTTATTGAAAAAGTTTGCTGACTGCTGGTTTATTGTAAAATCTTGAAGTCATGACCATCTGGGCTATGGAGAAATATCAAAGTAAAAGACTTTCTCTTCATAACAGAATGGCAGAAGATTCTGAGACATGCATGAAACAGTTGGTGTTGGGGGCTGGATCAATGTGCCAGCAAACAGAACAAAAAATAATACAGTGACACACTGCATTTTTATTAACTCATACAGTCTTCATGATCTTTTTATAAGTCAATCTCCCATGTTCACAGATGTTGGTTCTAGCAGAGTCAGGGTTACATAGAGTCTGACTTCCTGTGTAGAATAAACAACAGGTGCTGGAGAGGATGTGGAGAAATAGGAACACTTTTACACTGTTGGTGGGACTGTAAACTAGTTCAACCATTGTGGAAAACAGTGTGGCGATTCCTCAAGGATCTAGAACTAGAAATACCATTTGACCCAGCCATCGCATTACTGGGGATATACCCAAAGGATTATAAGTCACGCTGCTATAAAGACACATGCACACGTATGTTTATTGCAGCACTATTCACAATAGCAAAGACTTGGAATCAACCCAAATGTCCATCAGTGACAGACTGGATTAAGAAAATATGGCACATATATACCATGGAATACTATGCAGCCACAAAAAAGGATGAGTTCATGTCCTTTGTAGGGACATGGATGCAGTTGGAAACCATCATTCTCAGCAAACTATCGCAAGAGCAGAAAACCAAATACCGCATGTTCTCACTCATAGGTGGAAATTGAACAGGGAGATCACTTGGACACAGGAAGGAGATCGTCACACACTCGGTCCTATTGTGGGGAAGGGTGGGCAGGGATAGCATTAGGAGATATACATAATGTAAATAACGAGTTAATGGGTGCAGCACACCAACATGGCACATGTATACATATGTAACAAACCTGCATGTTGTGCACATGTGCCCTAGAACTTAAAGTATAATAATAATTTAAAAAAAGGAATAAGCCATATTCATCGGTAGCATAATCTATTGCAGGATGACTCTCATGATGAGTTGTATGCTGCGAGAATGCCAGAGCTTCTGTAAATTGTATTCTTTTCGGGAGTGAAGGAGACAAGACACATTTATCTTGTGCGGAAAAATGCAGATTCAATGGAATCAAACATTGGGAATAAAAGACGAATGTAAGCTTCCTGGCCATCCATGGAGGTTTTGGTTTCCCACTGTATGTAGCATAGGAATTTGATATTTAGTACTTAAATATTAAAAAGCACGGTGATATGGCATAGTAGGGCTTGAAGTCGCAAAATTGGCTAATATTCAATTTACTTTTTATGAATATAATGAGTGCTGTTTAGTTTAGCAATTAGTCCATTTACAAAAAATCAAAATGTCGTGGTGGCACTGTATCTTATATTTGCTTGCTTTTCTTTAAAACGGGCAGCAAAATGATCTTTACATAGGAGATGGCCACAAAAAAGAAAGATCAACACAGTCCATGCCTCATAACAAGGGAAAAGAATGGTTGTTGAATCCAAGCACTATCAATGAGATAAGTAATATGAACATTTGCCAATTTGTATTGTTTAAAATAATTATACATTTATTAGAAAATGATTTTGCTGAAAATCATTAAAGACAAATAGAATGTGAAAAGCTATTTTCAAAACAATTTGAGACAAACAAGTTAATAAATGTAATTTTGCATTGAATGCTAATGCATGAACTTTTTAAAAATTATTTCTTTGTTTAATTGTGTATTAAATAGTCAAGTGAAAATTAGGGGGGAAATTGCACATATTAAAAAAAAATTCCTCTTATTGTTTCTTTAGAGTCTGTAGATCAAAAAATGTATAGTCCATTGAGAGACTTGAGAATTAGGTTAAAGACCTTCTGTATTTCCACATATGACTGATGTGGTATAGCAATTTTTAACCATCACCTAAAATTCTTATGTATAATGGCTGAATTTATTTTCATCATAATGCTTTCATGCAGAGCAACACATTTATCATACAGACTTGAAGAATTCTGATTTGGATTGAATACAGCACATATATTACATTGACTGTTTTTTAAATTATCTGAAATTGAAAAACAAAAGCAATTGTTACAGTCTTAGACTCTGAAAATGTTACTTTGGCAATATGACATCGTTTAATGTTTTTCATTTATAGTCAATTAAGCTTTGATCTATGGTTTCTAAAAGATATAAAGTCAAAGCAATTTACATAATTTGGATATTTTAATGTAATATATCTTGTTACTTACCACAGAGGTTGTCACATTTGGCATCCCATTAATCCCTATATCCTTACATAACCCCGTCAGGATTTCTTGTGGGCAAAAAATTTTTCCTTTGTCTTCACATTTTGCTGTGTCCTTTTTGGAGCCCATTCGCTACCTTTGTTTGTTGCACCTCATCATCTTTTTGTTAGGGTACTGCACCAGAAAACCAGTGCTAATTTCTGATTGGCAGAGCTCAGTCACTTACTGGATGTTAATTCTTGCTGCATTGGGGAGCATTTCCCTATTGATAAACTGTAAGTGTGCTATTGGTGGGACTGGACAAAGAGAGAAATTATATTTTACAAACTAATGATGGAAGAAATGCAGAAGAATATTAGCAGGCCTTATTTTTTATATACTTCAAGAGCAAAACAGTTGAGCCCCCTACTCAATGCTTCCAATGAGATAGAAGAGATTGCAGTAGGAGATCATTACTTTAAAAGATCTTAGCAAAAGAAGGAGAAACATAATTTCACCCCAGGCGATATGAGGGCCAGATGTTCCCACAGAAACTGATTACAAATTAATCCATTCTGATCTGCACTTTCTGAGACAGAGTGTGGGATGGGAGTTTGGGGAACAGAACTCTTCAATCTTCAGACTTTTGAAGAAACTCTTAAAGAAACTTTACAACACAGTGGATGTAATACCTAAATTTGACTTCATATTTTTCAGTAAAATATGAAAGGGACTATTTTGGGAAACTTTTCTTTTAAATGTTCATATTTTGCAGTTCTAATTCTTCATCTTCTAAAACAAACCAATTAACTAACAAAGATTCACAAAATTAGTAAAGAAATCTTCAAAGCTTCATCAAGAATTCCACTAAATCATAACAATCTAGTTTACTTTTATTCCCAGAATGGTTTCCGGCAGGAAAAAACAAAAAGGTGAATTTTTCAAAATACTCTAAGTTAAGCTTTGAGATTCTTAGTAAAGTTGTTCAGATTGCTAAAGCTCTTCATTTTTTCTCATGCTTTCCTCCCACTGCCAAACAAACTCTTTCTCTCCTCCATTAATATTCAAACAATTGTGTATTAGTCCATTGTTACATTGATATAAAGAACTACCTGAGACTGGGTAATTTAATTAGTTCAACTATTGTGGAGCACAGTGTGGAAATTCCTCAAAGACTTAGAGACAGAAATACCATTTGACCTAGCAATCCCATTACTGGATATATATGCAAAGGAATATACCTCATTCTGTTATAAACATACATGCATGTGTACGTTCATTGCAGCACTATACACAATAGCACAGACATGGAATCAACCCAAGTGCCCATCAGTAATAGATTGAATAACGAAAATGTGGTACCTAGACACTATGGAATACTATGCAGCCATAAAAAGGAATGAAATCATGTCCTTTGCAAGAACATGGATGGAGCTGGAAGCCATTATCCTCAGAAAACTAATGCAGGAACAGAAAAGCAAACACTGCCTGTCCTTATTTATAAGTAGGAGCTGAACAATGAGAACCTATGGACATATGGATGAGGACAATAGGGCCTGTCAGGGTGGGGGAGAGGGCGAGCATTATGAGGAACAGTAAAATGATGCTGGGCTTAATACCTGGCTGATGGGTTGATCTGTGCAGCAAACCACCATGGCACATATTTACCCATGTAACAAACCTGCACATCCTGCACATGTACCCTGGAACTTAAAATAAATTTAAAAAAAAAGAAAGAAAAGAAGTTTAATTGATAGTTCCACAGGCTGTATAGGAAGCGTGACTGGGGAGGCCTCAGGAAACTTACAATCATGTCAGAAAGCAAAGAGGAAGGAGTCACGTCTTACATGGTTGGAGAAGGAGAAAGAGAGAGGCGCGGGAGGTGCTACACTCTTTTCAACAACCAGATGTCATGAGAACTCATCACTATCATGAGAACAGCAAAGGGGAAGTCTGCCCTCATGATCCCTATCACTTCCCACCAGGCCCCCTCCTCCAACATTCGGGATTACAATTCGACATGAGATCTGGGCTGGGACACAGACCCAAATCATATCATATTGTAACAGTTAAACAGTAGTTGTAAGAAAGAATGTTCTCATTGACTTTTCTTCTTCATTTAGCATTCAGGCTCAAACCAGTACAATCTGTATTTATCCTATACTGCTCAATATTATCAGTAGTTTAATTGTTGAATCTAGTCGATCCTCCTCAGAACATAGCTTACCAGTGCAGTATTTGAGGTTTAGGGCAATTTTCTTTATATTTTGCATTATTAAAAAAGTCTTCTTTATTTTCATGGCATAACTCTCTCTGGGGATTTTTTAAATCTTTCTAGTTTCTCCTCCATTCCTAAATGAGCTATTTCTCTGTCTTGGCTTTTACATTTTGGTATTCTACAGAGGCTGTTCTGTATGTGGAAAAATTCTTCATTTTGTTCTATGGTTCCTCATTTGCTCTAATAGCTTTATCTGTATATTCAGAAGAGACTTTCACTTGAGTTCCATTCTTACTAGTAAACACAACTTGCCTTCTAGGCATCTCCATATAGAAATTCTTTAGAACACTTGTTAGTTTTTGAAATGTGTTGAAAACTAAGCTTATTATACTCCCCAGAAAACATATATCTGTTTGCTTCATCTCAGAAAAATGTGTTTGTAACTATGCCTCTTCGGTCTAAAATGAACCCCTTAGGTATACTTGATCCCATTGGTGTCAGTAAGGGCCAAGAAAAGCAGTCAAAGCAAAAATCTTCCAAACTTGCTAACATCTACCAAACTTGCTAAAAATCCCAATTCACAAGGCTTCAACACCAAGAAAATACGTTTTAATATCTTCTAGTCTGGTACCACTTAGCAGTAATTATATCTAACAAGTGAGATACCATTTAAGCATGATCATTCTGTTTGCTTAAAATAACTATGATCCTGTGCATGTAAACACAAAATAAGACTGTACCACCCATGAAAGTCCTGGCCTCATGAGCTTTGTGTAACAAATGCCTATGGGCCCCACATCAAGTATCACCTTTGATTTCATCAGCAGCTATGTGGATAGCTCTGTGCAATATGTGTTCAATCAATCCTCTACATTGCATTCAACCTGCTGAAATAATGTGTGAATCTGTTTCCTGCCTGACTTTAACTGACACAACCAGCAAAGAAACAAAATTATACACACAAGGTCAGGAATAATACTAGAATGTGTGTATCTGACTTCTCAGGGTACGTCTTATATTTTATAGAGGCACACCTGAAGCTCCAAGACCCTAGCAGGCTAATGGTTTATGGAATTCACCAAGTAAAAAAGAATAAAGGCATTGCTCAGGCTTTACCATGTATTAGACTGGGTCGGGAAGTGGGATGGGTGTATATGTATCAGTACACAAAGGACCACGTATTACAATATAGGAATTTGCTAACTTCCCCCAGCTATATAATCAAGTTCAATTTCTTGCAGTATTAATGAGCCTTTCTCTAAAAGCCTGTGTAAGCTTGGCCATGGCCTATGTCAGCCTGTATGGTGTAGCATATTTCTTCACACTTATCTACTACTAACCTCTCTCAATAGTCTAGCAATAATGCTTTTTATGACTATTCTCCAAATTTATTAAAATTTGTACTGCATTAGAGATTTTGCACAAGCTATTTTCTTTGCAAACACTGACTACTCTTCCACCTTCATAACTTTCATAGTGATCGTCCTTGTTTTCTAACTAACTCACACCTGTTTTTCGGGAAACAATATGTCTTCAAGAAAGCATTTCCTGCTCGCCACTCTCTCCCAGTAGTCTAGGCAAATTTCTCTGGTTATGGACTCTAATACAACATATATTATCATACCATATATACCAAATAGTTTTTGTTTATATAAATATAAATAAATTCTTACAAATTTGAAAAGAGACATTTTATCTGTACCATCAACTTTGTTAAAAAAAAATACATTTTGTGAACTCTACTTCTCTCAACTCATATAAATACTCTTTAGTTCTCTGAAAGTTCCGTTCCACTTGTTTTTGTAAAGGCTAAACTCATATGATTCCATCCTAATTCAGAGTTGCTATTTTAAAACCAAATTTCATCTTGTAGAAAATATTTATCTCAGATCTGTTTCTTCTATCTTGGAAACAGTGATGGTTTCATCTATTTCTCTTTTCTTAGATAAAGAAGTACCAACTTGACTAAAGATGACATACTTTTAATTTCAAGCCCTGCAGGCACAAAACACCACCCTAGACTCTTCATACCATCTTCCTCACACTAGAGCTCTCAAACACAACCTTCCCTCAAAATAAGTCCTATATTCATCAAATAGCAAAGATATTTTTGACTAAATTCAACACTCTAAATTAGATTGACAATTTAATTTAGAATGAACTAGTGGTCTAGGTTTATCTTTTTTCTGAAGACAAATTTTTACCTCTAAAAACACAACTTATACATTTTCAGAAGTGTAGAAAAGAAGGAAAAGAAAAAGTTAGTAAACACCATCTTCCAGTTGTACTGATATCGTCTCTGCCTCTCAGAGTGCATTATGATTATAACTCATTCTCTGCATACACAAACACATCAACTCAGATTAGCATCAAGATATTTTCTTGAGGCTGGCAGGTAATAAATACAACTTAGCAGTAACTAGACAACAGTTCTGAATCATCACACCAACAAGGGCCTTCCCTTCCACAGGGATGTTTTCTTGTATCACCACCCATGAAATCTTTACCAATGGGCACCATCTGGGGCCAGGTTCCATTTTGCCCCACTTAGCACTCAGGATTATGCTCAATTCAACTACCAAATGTGAGTTAACTAACCTCATATTACCATCTGTTTTCTCGCACCATCCCAGTGATGCAGATCTCTCACATGTAGGAAAAGAAGAGTAAGAAAGGAGGATTAGACAAGAAGGGTAATAGATAGTTCCAATAAAGGTGAGACCAGGCCAATGGGCAGTACTTGAACAAAACTTGCCCAATGAAGTCCCGTCTGTCATCTTACTGCCCTGACTTTATAACCTTTAGTATCAGTAAGTTGCTGGGAGCACCCTTTGGCAAACATGGTCTCAATATAAACCCTTTAGTGGATCCAGAGGGGCAGCCCCTCATGTTAACAATCTTTGCAGTGCACACTACTCTAATTCCAATGTGGTCCAATCATTCCATAAAAGCAACTTTTTGACTAGGTCACTTATAACCTCCATCTTGCTATATCCAATGGTATTTTACTATTTGGCCATGCACCAAGCATTGGACAATACTCCTGTCAGTTAGTTCATTGATAAACTCTCTTTCCTTTACTTTACTGACACCAGCATTTTATAAATGATCACTTTCCTTTCTGGCTGCTTCATATGTCTCTCATTTGCATGCTCATCCTCTTCTAGTCAGCTACTAATATTTCACTTTCTCAAACAGGTGTAAGTTCTTTATTCATCACACTGTGTAGATTTTTTATAGGTTGACAATATCTATATCCAAGCCTTCAGTTTCTACTTATACACATGTGACTTTCGAGTTTATATATATAGCTCAGATATCTCCTCTGAACTTTAGGTTCGTATATCCAACCACTCCTTGACATTTTATCATTGTTGAAACACACTTCAATGCCAACAAATCAATACTAAATTCATGGACTTCTGCATTAGTCTGTTATTGCACTGCTATGAAGAACTACCTGAGACTGGTTAATTTATAAAGAAAACAGGTTTAATGCACTCACAGTTCCACAGGCTGTACAGGAAAGATGACTGGGAAGGTTTCAGGAAACTTACAATCATGGCAGAAGGCAAAGGCAGGCAGGCACTTCTTACACAGCCAGAGGAGGAAGAAAGAGCAGGGAGAGGTGCTACACACTTTTAAACAACCAGATCCCATGAGAACTTACTCACTATCACAAGAACAGCAAGGGAGAAATCCATCCCCATGTTCCACACACTGGCCCTCTTCTTCAACACCGTGGACTACAGTTCGACATAAGATTGGAGTGGGTACACAAATGCAAATTATATCAACTTCCAACTCTCCAAGGTCAAAAGGATATTCCTTCCAGGATATCCTGTTCCAACAAATGGCTTCATCACCCTTCCAATAGCATAAGCAATAAAACCCAAGACATTCAGATCAAGTCCCTCTCTCACACTCTCTATCCTCAACTCTCTATCCTCAAGTTCATTTATCACTCAATTTTGTGGAATTTGACACACAAATATTCTTAGAAACTATGGCTAGGGCAATCAGGCAAGAGAAATAAATCAAGGGTATTCAGTTAGGAAAAGAAGAAGTCAAATTGTCCCTCTTTGCAGATGACATGATTGTATATTTAGAAAACCCCATTGTCTCAGCCCAAAATCTCCTTAAGCTGATAAGCAACTTCAGCAAAGTCTCAGGATACAAAATTAATGTGCAAAAATCACAAGCATTCTTATACACCAGTAACAGACAAACACAGAGCCAAATCATGAATGAACTTCCATTCACAATTGCTTCAAAGAGAATAAAATACCTAGGAATCCAACTTACAAGGGATGTAAAGGACCTCTTCAAGGAGAACTACAAACCACTGCTCAGTGAAATAAAAGAGGACACAAACAAATGGAAGAACATACCATGCTCATGGATAGGAAGAATCAATATCGTGAAAATGGCCATACTGCCCAAGGTTATTTATAGATTCAATGCCATCCCCATCAAGCTGCCAATGAGTTTCTTCACAGAATTGGAAAAAACTGCTTTAAAGTTCATATGGAACCAAAAAAGAGCCCGCATTGCCAAGACAATCCTAAGTCGAAAGAACAAAGCTGGAGGCATCACGCTACCTGACTTCAAACTATACTACAAGGCTACAGTAACCAAAACAGCATGGTACTGGTACCAAAACAGAGATATAGACCAATGGAACAGAACAGAGTCCTCAGAAATAATACCACACATCTACAGCCATCTGATCTTTGACAAACCTGAGAGAAACAAGAAATGGGAAAAAGATTCCCTATTTAATAAATGGTGCTGGGAAAATTGGCTAGCCATAAGTAGAAAGCTGAAACTGGATCCTTTCCTTACTCCTTATACGAAAATTAATTCAAGATGGATTAGAGACTTAAATGTTAGACCTAATACCATAAAAATCCTAGAGGAAAACCTAGGTAGTACCATTCAGGACATAGGCATGGGCAAAGACTTCATGTCTAAAACACCAAAAGCAACGGCAGCAAAAGCCAAAATTGACAAATGGAATCTAATTAAACTAAAGAGCTTCTGCACTGCAAAAGAAACTACCATCAGAGTGAACAGGCAACCTACAGAATGGGAGAAAATTTTTGCAATCTACTCATCTGACAAAGGGCTAATATCCAGAACCTTCAAAGAACTCAAACAAATTTACAAGAAAAAAACAAACAACCCCATCAAAAAGTGGGCAAAGGATATGAACAGACACTTCTCAAAAGAAGACATTCATACAGCCAACAGACATATGAAAAAATGCTCATCATCACTGGCCATCAGAGAAATGCAAATCAAAACCACAATGAGATACCATCTCACACCAGTTAGAATGGCGATCATTAAAAAGTCAGGAAACAACAGGTGCTAGAGAGGATGTGGAGAAATAGGAACACTTTTACACTGTTGGTGGGATTGTAAACTAGTTCAACCATTATGGAAAACAGTGTGGCGATTCCTCAAGGATGTACCATATGACCCAGCCATCCCATTACTGGGTATATACCCAAAGGATTATAAATCATGCTGCTATAAAGACACATGCACACGTATGTTTATTGCGGCACTATTCACAATAGCAAAGACTTGGAATCAACCCAAATGTCCATCAGTGACAGACTGGATTAAGAAAATGTGGCACATATACACCATGGAATACTATGCAGCCATAAAAAAGGATGAGTTTGTGTCCTTTGTAGGGACATGGATGCAGCTGGAAACCATCATTCTTAGCAAACTATCACAAGAACAGAAAACCAAACACCGCATGTTCTCACTCATAGATGGGAACTGAACAATGAGATCACTTGGACTAGGGAAGGAGAACATCACACACCAGGGCCTATCATGGGGAGGGGGGAGGGGGGAGGGATGGCACTGGGAGTTATACCTGATGTAAATGACGAGTTGATGGGTGCTGACGAGTTGATGGGTGCAGCACACCAACATGGCACAAGTATACATATGTAACAAACTTGCACATTATGCACATGTACCCTAGAACTTAAAGTATAATAATAATAAATAAATTAAAAAAAAAAAAAGAAACTATCCACATTCCTCTCCTCATCACCTACATAATGCCATTCAATTTGTAATGCCTTGGCACAAACATGACTTCCTCATGGAAGCTATCCCTGATATCCCAAACCAGATGAAAACTCTAATGAGTCTTCAAAATGCTCTTTATATATACAGTTTTGTTTGTTTTTTTTTTTTGAGATGGAGTCTCACTCTGTCACCCAGGCTGGAGTGCAGTGGCCGGATCTCAGCTCACTGCAAGCTCCGCCTCCTGGGTTTACGCCATTCTCCTGCCTCAGCCTCCCAAGTAGCTGGGACTACAGGCGCCCGCCACCTCGCCCAGATAATTTTTTGTATTTTTTAGTAGAGACGGGGTTTCACCGTGTTAGCCAGGATGGTCTCGATCTCCTGACCTCGTGATCCGCCCATCTCGGCCTCCCAAAGTGCTGGGATTACAGGCTTGAGCCACCGCGCCCGGCCTTTTATATATACAGTTTTAAAGTGGCCCTTAGCATTAGCTGATTAATAACTAACTCTACCACCATACCAAAAAAAATTCCATATGCTCAGAAAAGTTGTCAGTATTCGCCTTATGTGCCTAACATTTATTTTTCAACATACGACCAACTGCTTAGATTTATGATACTAAATGTAATCCTAAACCATCAAATATATTCATAAATTTCAATACTGAAAATCACTGAAACTGAACTGTATGAACAAATGTATAAAAGCGTCCCTAAGAAGCAAAAATAATCTACCCATAATGTGCATGATAACAACTTCAACGTTTTAAAAGTTTTAATTATTTAGGGTGTTTTTTTGCCTGTAAATGCTAGAGAGTTATAAATAAACCTGATAACTAAACGCATAAATAAAGAAAATGGGAAATTTAACTAAATATGATATACAACTACCAACAATATAAGTAAGCTAATCATTTTGTGTTCATGTTTGTGTATGTGCATATATGGGAGGGTATAGTCTATTTGACACGGTAACCAGATTCAATTGGTTTATTAGATTTTAGTAACAGAATCGATATTTTCGTCTTGAATTTAATTGGGAATTGTATGTGAAGGAGATTTGGGGCATTAGCTAGTTTCTCAAAGCTGATTACAAGTTAACTTATTCACAGCTACACTTAACTAAATAGCAAATAGTTCCGTTGTTGGCTTTTAAGTTATAGTTTTTCTTAGGAGAAGTACTTTAACTTACAGACCTTCTACCATCTGGTTGTAAACTCTAATATCATATGTCCTCTGTCTAGCATCCTGAGGTCACACCACTGTATGTTTCCTATTTGTTGCCTATTGGGTGAGATAGTTTGATTTTGTGTTTGAGGGTAGAAATTCCTGAATTGTGAGAATATGTAAAAGGATCAATGTTTCCTGAGAAAAGATCAATCTAATTTCACAGCTATAGAAGCGATATTCTAAAATAATGAAATAAGGGATGTTTTTCCAAAATAGGTTAACCACTTTCTTTCCAGTGAGAGCAACTTATCACTTTATAATAGAGATGGAAAATTTGTGAGTAATAGCAAATAAAAATTTCCCATACTCCACCTGGAAATGCAGAAGATTCGTTCTCATGGGGTGTGAAAGGGTTGACAATATGTATTTATTGTCTTATCTGCAGAATTATTTAAAGTTTGAAAAGCTTCTAAGCTCCTGAGGTAGAAACTTTGTAACTATAGCCTTATGACAACAGCATAACTAGTTGAAAAGTATTGCATTCAATCTAAAGAGGTATTTGGCATCATTTTGACAATAACAGGTTGTTTGCCTGAATTCAACTTTATTTTACTGATCTAAGTATGACAGGTTCTTGTGTGTTCAGATGGCCTGAAATACATAATTAGAGAAAAGACTTTATGGCAACCAGAAACTTACTTAAATTTGTTTCTATTTTATATCATGAATTGAAAATCACTTCTGCATAAGATGTTTATAGAGATGACCTTTTATTCAGGAAACGACTTTCTTCAAGGTCAGAAATGATCTCTTTGTCAGTGACCTAAATGAATATTACTGACCATCCTACCATATGTGATGCAGTTGATCCCTTCATTCTAATGTAAACAAACCCACAAACTCGGATTTCTATGAAACGGCCCTCCCTTGATTCTCCTTTGATGCTTCTGACCTTCAGTGAAACTTATTTTTCGTTTCCTGGCCCTTTGACATTGGTTTTTCTCAGAGATCTGTGGTCTATGCTCTACTCCATCAACACTTCGTATGTTCTCCATGAGCAATGAAATGTAATACAATATGTACTTATAATATTAACATAACGTTTTAAAAATATGCCTTTAATCCTATGTTCTTTTAAAAAACATCTTATTGAAATAAAACATGCATACAATAAGGTATATAAATCACATGTATAAAGCTTACTTAATTTCTACTTAATATGTACCTGATGTGAATACTTCAACCTGAATGAGAGGTGAAGGCAGCTAGGCTTCTGGGTAGGATGGGGACTTGGAGAACTTTTCTGTCTAGCTAAAGGATTGTAAACACACCAATTAGTGCTCTATGTCTAGCTAAAGGTTTGTAAATGCATTGGTCAACACTCTGTAAAAACGGACCAATCAGCACTCTGTAAAATGGACCAATCAGTACTCTGTAAAATGGACCAATCAGTACTCTGTAAAATGGACCAATCAGCAGGACGTGGGCAGGGCCAAATAAGGGAATAAAAGCTGACCACCTGACCCAGCAAAGGTAACTAGCTCTGGGTGCTTGCGTGGGGTGGAAAGTTGGTTGTTTTGCTCTTCACAATAAATTGTGCAGCTGCTCACTCTTTAGGTTTTAAACTGTAACACTCACTGTGAGGGTCTATAGTTTCACTCCTGAAGTCAGCGAGACCACGAACCCACCTGGAGGAACAAACAATTCCGGATGCGCCGCCTTTAAGAGCTGTAACACTCACTACTAAGGTCTGTGACTTCACTCCTGAAGTCAGTGAGACCAGGAACCCAGTGGAAGGAAGAAACTCTGGACACATCTGAACATCTGAAGGAACAAACTCTGGACACACCATCTTTAAGAACTGTAACACTCACTGTCTGGGTCCGCGGTTTCATTCTTGGAAGTCAGCGAGACCAAGAACCCTCTGGAAGGAACCAATTCTGGGCACATTAAGATGTAACACAACTCCAGACTCTTGAAAACATACTTCCTGCCTCTTCCAAGTCAGTACTCCCTGAGGTAACCACTATTTTTGTCTTCTGTCTAAACAAATTAGTTTTGCTAGAGACTTTCAAACATGAAGTGAAAAGACTCTTAAGATATGTATAATTTTTAGTCTGGCTTTTTTGTTCATTGCTATATCTGTGAAACATACCCATATTGTTTTGTAGAGCAGTAGCTCATTCATTTTTCATTGCCGATTAACATTTCATTGTTTGAAGATGCATAGACTTTATATATCCATTGTGCTGTTGGCATTTGGGTTGTATATGAGCAATCAATTAGTATGCAATATATTATCCCAATATATAGCAGCTGAAACATTTACTATCTCACAGTTTCTATGGGGTAGGAATCTAGGAGTGGTTTAGCTGAGTTGTTGTGGCTTGGAGTTCCTCAATAATTCAGTCATCTCAAGATTGGACTGAAGCTGAGGGGTCCGTATTCAAGCTCCCTCACGTGCTTGTTGGGACAGGCTTTACTTCCTTTCTGGCTATTAGCTACAGCCTCCAGTTCATCGCCACAAGGCTCTCATCCTGAGGTTACTTACAATATGTCAGCTTGCTTCCTGCAGAGATGATAATCTAAGAGGAAGAGAAAGCATGAAAATCTTAAGCTGTGTGGATTTCATTTTTAATTTAGTGATTTTAAAATTAAACATAGTTTTAGACTTTTTCTCAAAGTGATATGTAAAATTCTCTAAGTTTATCAATCAGTCTCCATCAGGTGTTATGCAAAAATCATCGTTTTCTTTCTTGTATCAAAATGTTAAAAACCAACTGGACTGTCCTTAATTTGATTGTTACATGGTATCCTCTCCATTTTCTACCTCTATGCTCAGTTATATTCCTTTTCTGAAGGGGTTAGTCTCGCTTTTGATTTGTGGACCCAAGCCACGTTCAATCCGTTTCCCCTGATACCTGTCCCAGGACGTTTCCTGAAGCAATCCTGCTCATCTTTGAATTTAAACATTAAGTGACACAATGGCGAGTGGCAGTTCCAAAAGGTCTGTATAATGTTGGGGTCAGCATTATAATTCAGGGTGGAGTTAGGAGTTTGGAGCTTTGTTTGTAAAACACAGTACAAAAGATTAAACAAACAAGAATTATTTTTGTTAAAATTTGTCAGTACAAGGAGTGTGCTGCTGTACTTCAACCGTCTCCTGACACTATTCCTTCTCCTTCAAAAAGCCTTAGCAGACTACCTATAGTTAGCTATTTTTCTTAAATTTTCTGATAGTACTCTGCGTTTTCCTTCTCTCAGAGCTCTTATCACACTGTATTTTAGTTGCATATTTAACGTCTATTGCTCAGACTTTTTTTTTTTTTTTCTTTTTGAGGTGGAATCTCCCTCTGTCGCCAAGGCTGGAGTGCAGTGGCACCATCTGAGCTCACTGCAACCTCCGCCTCCCGAGTTCAAGCAGTTCTCTGCCTCAGCCTCCCAAGTAACTGGGATTACAGGCGCCAGCCACCACACCTGGCTAATTTTTGTATTTTTAGTAGAGATGGCGTTTCACCATCTTGGCCAAGCTGGTCTTGAACTCCTGACCTCAGGTGATCTGCCTGCCTCGGTCTCCCAAAGTGCTAGAATTGCTAAATTTTAAGCTCTGTGAGAACTCATCCTATAACTGCCCTTAATATTGTTTACCACAAACTTTCATTGTAGTATTTTGAATATAATAAATGCTTCATATATTTGATGTGAATAATAGTCAATGGCTCCAAAGTTTTGATAATTTCAGCTGCTAAGGATAATTGCCTTGAAATACGCATATTATACACATACACATATAAACACACAACTGCTAATGAAGTAAATATGTGAAAAAAGTGTGAATAACAGCACAACAGTTCAGTTTGATTTCTGCCCATCACTGACCAGTATTCCATGACAAATCAAGTTAATGTTATGTTTTAATAAAATTTCAATGTGATTTCAGGCCCTGA
The DNA here is from genome assembly GCF_008728515.1 of Papio anubis. Lineage (NCBI taxonomy): Eukaryota > Metazoa > Chordata > Mammalia > Primates > Cercopithecidae > Papio > Papio anubis. The sequence continues at coordinate 156,318,245 of NC_044978.1, read as the reverse complement.
AGTTAAAGATTTGTGACTTTAGTGGATTCAATTACAAAGATGCAAGTTATTAATCCACTCAAAATGATAAAAGTCTAATAATTAGTTAACAACACTAACACAATTAAGCAAATTTATTTGATTAGTGTATGAGACATTTTCTGCTTTCTAAAAAGTGTTTATTGTGCTTACATTTATTTTTATGATCAGATTTGCTCAGTTTAAGTTGTCATTTCCTGAATAGATATTTCAAAATTGAGAAAATGCAGTGTATTGTTTCAGTGATACAACTATGGTAATAGCAAACAAAACAGAACAAAACAAAAAACAAAAGTGACAATAAGACTATATAGCAAAAATGTACTGTACTATTAGATATAAAGCAAATAACTGTTTATATAGTAGGTGTTTTTTCATCTAAACACAGATTTATGATATATTTTATATATTTGTGATATATTCAACCAGAAAGATAAAAAGTACGTAAGTTGAACTAATATCCTCAAATGAGAATCCTAAAGTCAGGTAAATTAAAACCTCAATGATTATGATGGCTTTAATATAGAATCTGCATCTCTATTTCTACTGGAATAAAGATTTTCATTGTCCTTTTTATGTAGATGTTTCAAAAATCCTTTTCTGGGTTGTATTTTTAAGGAAATTGATATGGTGGCTATAGTTATAAAGAATGTGTATTCAAATAATCACAGTATCTCTGAATGTTTTAATATTAATTACAATGTAACTCCTATGTAAACATTTCTTACTCTCTAAGGAAACTCCTTTGCTAGTGCTTTATTAAAACTATGTCAGAGTTTGCCAATTTAAATTTCAAGAGGTTTTAAAAATTCAACAAGATTGAATAACAAACATGTGGCAGGAACAGTAGATTGATGTCTCAGACATTGTTTACTTAACTCAGAGATTACCACTTATTCATAGTTAGAATTATTAATGTCTTTAATGTCTAAACCCAAGTACTGAAGGACATCATCAAATACTAGAAATAAAAGCTGATATTACTAACTTTAAACATCTTTTTTTTTAAATTCAAAAATCTTATGTCTTTGTCTCCTAGTCTTTAATCCTAATATTCATAGAACTTCATGTCATCCCACAATCAGTTACTCTTACTGGAAGCCTTTCTCTGGTAGAGTTTTTGCTATTCTAGAGAAAATATACTTCAACTAATAAAATCTTTGCACCCTCTCAGCTTTTATTTCCATCTTGGAAATCTTAATGAGACAAATTGTAGTATTTCATTATGTTATGACAAAATTTATGTTTCCCCACTAGACAATGTAATTTTATGAACAAAGTAGTTGGGTTATTAGTTCCATTAAATTTCAACGTAGTATCAGTTTGGAAGGGATGTTCCCCAGTATACAGACTGAATTTTATTTTATTTTATTTTATTTTTTGAGACGGAGTCTCGCTCTGTTGCCCAGGCTGGAGTGCAGTGGCACGAACTCTGCCCACTGAAAGCACCGCTTCCCGGGTTCACGCCATTCTCCTGCTTCAGCCTCCCGAGTAGCTGGGACTACAAGCGCTCGCCACCATGCCCGGCTGACTTTCATGTTTTTGGTAGAGACGGGGTTTCACCGTGTTAGACAGGATGGTCTCGATCTCCTGACCTCGTGATTCGCCCTCCTCGGCCTCCCAAAGCGCTGGGATTACAGGCCTGAGCCACTGCGCCTGGCCCAGAGTGATCTTTTTTACACACATGAAAAAACCAAGGTCCAGCAATTTCAAGTGAGTCACTTAATCACGAGGTAAACTAGCAATAAAACTATGACTGGAAGCTAGACTCAAACAATCTTTTTTTTTTCAATATGGCCCATTTGTTTACCTTTGGAAGGTTCCCATTTTATGTCTCTGGTGTTTCTTATTGTCTACACAAAATCAAATAGCCAGGCGCAGTGGTTCAGGCTTGCCTGTAATCCCAGCACTTAGGGAGGCTGAAGCGGGTGTATCACCTGAGGTCAGGAGTTCGAGACCAGCCTGGCCAACGTGGTGAAACCCATCTCTAATACAAATACAAAAATTATCTGGGCATGGTGGCATGTGCCTGTAATCCCAGCTACCTAGGAGGCTGAGGAAGGAGAATCACTTGAGCCTGAGATGTGGAGTTTGCAGTGAGCCAAGATCATGCCACTGCACTCGAGCCTGGGCAACGAGAGGGAAATTCCGTCAAAAAAAAACAAAACAAAACATAGAACTGTTATTCAATGCAAGCAGTAGAGATCCCCTAATATATTGTTCACAAGGTTGTTCTTTTGGTTATTCTGTAATTTCCATCAAACTTACTCCAAAGAGGTAAATTTGGGAGAGTTTACTATATTAAAGAGTCTTTCTAATTCAAAAGTAGAGGATGATCTACCACGTGTGAAAGCATGACTTATTGCAGCCACTTTGGTTTACAGCATGATCATCAGAGTAAATTTAAAAGAAATATATCCCACAACTCTAAATGTAGGTGTTTATTGCATAAATAGGCAGGAAAAAATAGAAGAAGTTAATCTATAGGATATTTATGAAATAACTTATGGTGCATTTGATAAATGGAATGCTATACACTTATTCAAAACAAAGAAGCTGGCTGGGTGCAGTAACCCACAACTGTAGTCTCAGTACTTTGGGAAGCTGAAGCGTGAGAATAGCTTGAGCCCAGGAGCTTGGGACCAGCCTAGGCAACATATGGAGTTAAAAAAAAATTAGCTGGGTGTAGTAAATTAGCCGGGCATGCCTTTAGTCTTTGCTACTTGGGAGGCTGAGGTAAGAGGATTGCTTGAGCCTGAGAGGTTAAGGCTACAGTGAGCTCTGATCATGCCACTGCACTTAAGACTGGATAAAAGAGCAAGACTCTTTCTCAAAAAAACAGAAAAAAAAAAAAAAAAAAGGAAGGGAAGGAAGGACCGATGGAATGACAGAAGGAGAGAAAGAGGAGAGACAGAGAGAGGAGAGAGAGAAAGAGAGAGAGAGGAAAGAAAAAAAAAAAAAGAAAAGAGAAAGAAGAAAACAAGGTGATGGACCAATTTCAAATGAATCACTGGATTTAAGTAAAACTACAAACTGTAGAACATGTTGTATAATACAATCTCATTTAAAACTGTAACATGTATGTCTATAGAAATTATACACATTTAACTACATAAACACTTTTGGAATTTTAGGAATAAGATTATCATCTCTGGATTAGTAAGAGGTTTAGTGACACAAGAAGTGAGAGCTAATTTTTTTTTTATATAGACTTTAATTTTTAGAGGAGTTTTAGGTTCGTGGCAATTTTTGCAGAAAGTATGAAGTTCCTACATACTCCCTAACATTTAATTTTTGTTTTTGACTTTTAAAATGTATTTTTTCTGCTACATGCATAAAATGTTTTCTTCTTAAAACTTTGTTAAAAGTTCAAAATATTTAAAATGCTATAAAAGGGTATGACTAGCATCAATTAAGACTGAATGAATACATGTATCATACCTGTTTTAATTTATATGTGATATTTGAATTATTACTTTTCATCAAAAGCTCATTATATTGCTATCCTCTTTCTTGTTTGTGTACAAATATTTCTACGTCTTATCAATTAGTTCTCACATATAAAAGCACAAATTCCTTAATTTAAAAAGAGAAAAAAAGTAAATGCTACATAGCTTCCCTGAGTCTCGGTGAAGAAAAGGATAAAGGAGTGCATAAATTATAATTAAATAGCCCAATAAATAAATATTATATTCAAGATGCTGACTTGCTATGAGGTCCACTCCACCAGAGGTCACCTTCTTAAAGTAGACAGTTGCCATTAATTTTTAAGAGTCATTTCAAATACCACTGTCTGAATGATGTATAACGCATTAGCTGAGGACAAACTTAAACTTGTTCTCTACTTCTTTAAACCCCTGTCATAGCTATAATCTCTGTTAAAATGAGCTACTTATCTGCCCTTTCTTGTTTTTGTTTCTCTTGTTATTCTTGTCAATATCTTCAAATACATTTAAAGTTTTTATCTTGAGCGTAGAAATTTGGCTTAGGACTCATTTTGTTTTTCTCACTATTGGTTGATGAAATTGCAACTTTGACTTCCAAAATCCCTTCTTGTTTCCCAAAAATAACATCCATATTTCCTTTTGCCTGTCTCTCTACTTTCCTGTAACTTACAACCACGTGTGATCTGAATGGGAACAAAACATTTTTTCCATATTTTTCTCAGGGCGTAAGAGTATAGTGAAAGTTGAATATTTTACCTAATCTTTGATCTTACTTCCTTGACAGACACAGTTTTCAGCATGTAATTCAATCCATGCCAAGCAGAAATCTCATCTAATACTTTGAACTGAGTTTGCTAAACTTACATAAACTCTAGTTGTGATTATAGCATTATAGAGAAATACATTTGGGGGAATTTTTAAATGCTGACAAAGAAAGAGTCACAATATGTAGAAAAAGAGGGTAATCATGGCTAACTATTCAGCTCTTTTCCCTGAAGTTCCAAAGATTGCCCTGGTTTCAGATTTTTACGGGTTAAATTGTTTGGTGTGTGCCTCAGTTCTTTGACATGTCCCAGCATCCTTCCAACCAATCTCTTTTATATTTCTTCAACTTGTTTAAGTTAGATTTTTGTCAGTTTTGGCAAACTTTCCCAGTAACGATGATGCCTAAATAAGAACATACATTACAATGTGACATATAATCTGGCATTTTCTTCACTTTTGAACGCTTCGTTTTTTAAGAATTTCTTAAGGACATCTGTATGTCCTTATAGATGATTACACATGCTTTAAATGCCTTTAAAAAAAAAAACTTTGGAAAATTATTGGTGAACAAATAACACAACAAGTTAAAAACTATTTTAAAAGAAAGGCATTTTGACATGTTGATGATTTTGATTTGAGGCTGTATATAATTTTTCACGAAGAAATATTTGTAATACCCTCCAAATTAAAATGATTTTCTTCTGGGCAATTTAAACTATATTTTAATTTGCTCTCAATCTGTTAATAAAACCATACACCTGATAAGTCATATCAAATAATTTTCAGTTATGCCCACTTTCTTCTTAAATGAAACTATTTTCAACAGAATTACCATTACTAAATAACCCAAATTAATCACACAATTAGGAAAATATTTTCATTTTACTTTTAAAAAATATTGCACATATTAATACATATATTCGAAATACTATATAATGGATTAATTTTATTGCATCTTTCTTATTGTCTAGTATTATATTTCAAATCAATAACCTAGTAATTTCAAAATGTTCCTTCTAAGTTAACACAACTGAATTTACCAACCTTTGAACATTTTTCTTTAACGTAGGAAAGCATTGATAGATTAGCCTAATTTTCTCCAATAGTATCTGTCTGAAACATGATATAAAATGTAGACCACAGTAGCTAAGGATATTATAATAATTGTTGTCATTTGGGGGGTTGATTTTTATAATTAAAATAGAAAGAAGCATGAGAAGATATTTAACAAATTTGAATATAACTCTTCAGATTTTGACCATGAAAAGAAATCCAAAGAAATCATAATTTTTTTTTACTTTGTTAAGGGGAAAAAAAAGAAAAAAAAAATGTTCCTTGCTGTCTATTGCTTGCATTCTTTTTGTTTGTATTTTCATAAATTGATACCTAAATGTAAATTTTATGTTTCTGTGTCAAGATGGAAACAGTATTAAAATCAGGTTAAATAAAAATATTTCTTAGTATAATATTAAAAGTCTCTCTTTTTCTCATGCATTTAATCTAAGTGACGTGTTTCATTTGTGGTCTATAATAGGACATTCTTTAATTTCTTTAGAAAAGTAGGCAACAAATACAAAGTGTAAGTAAAAACAGTAGAAAATTAAAGACAAAATATTATTATAGCAAAAAAAAAATACTCAAGAATTTTAACAAATAGAGTCATCCTATACTCTCTCTTTGGAATTTTGATCGATTATTATAATGCCTTTTCAATATTAATGAATTGAAAAGAACAATTTACTTCTAAAACTTCATTTTAAATTAGAACATTATTTAGTTTCCCTAGGTAACCTAATAATCTATGACATCTATTTTAAGAAAGTATATATTTAAGTTAAATGTGTTAAACAGATATTACAGATTTCTGTATTCCCCAACTTATGGCATCTTAAGTTTATATACTTCAAAATGTTTTATGATTATATATTTGAAAAATTTAAAAATGATATCTGAAAAATATAATATTGCTTCCACTTGTGATTGCTAAGATTTAGAATGAGTGAATATTGTAGGCACTTACATAAAGTTTAAATGTGGAAAACTGTGAATAAAACCAATTGATGCCAGGCAGGTCCCTTGGGTAGTTTAATGATGTAACTTAATGTTACAATTGTGTGATTTTGGACATCTTCTGAATACTTAACTCTCCTGAATGACATTGCCCTAGTTTCAATGTGACAAGGGAAACAAGATTAGGCTATTTTGGTTGTAGCACAACATGTCTTTTGCCAGAAAAGGGAAAAGTAAGTTCTCCTGATAGCATCATGAGCAGAGTATGTGAATGTCTCATTATAGTAATACAATTTAACATTATGTATAAATTCAAAGAAGAGACACAGTGACCAATGAGAGAGACTAAATTCTAATGATACAATTAGATTTTGATTAAAGATCATTTTATTGTGATGTGCTATCAAAATACTTAAATGAAGCCAGGAAACCTTATTATTTCCGTTAATTATATTAATATTTTTGGTTAAACTAAATATAAAAAAAAAACATGAAACTTTCTGAAGGGTCTATATACTTGACTAAAAAGTGCAAATCATTTTCATATTCTTGGATTCAAAATACATGCAAGTTGTAGATTTGTTATAACATCTACTTTGTAATAGCTGCATCTTCCTCACCCTGATGATAAAATAATAAACATGATAGGGATTTAGAGACCATTTAATTGACTGTTGATCCAGAATTACACACACAAACACACACACACACACACACACACACACACACATAATGTAGAGATATGTTTAAACTTTTTAGAGGTATGTTTTTAGTTTTTCTGTTTGTTTTTTCTTAAGAGACAGGTGTCTCACTATGTTGTCCAGGCTGCTCTTGAACACCTGGGCTAAAGTGATCCTCTGTCCCTCAGCCTCCTGAGTAGCTGCAACTACAGACATGGGCCAGTGTGCCAGACTTCTGCTATATTCTTAAGAGTTATTAAGTCCCTTCTGGATCAATTCGAGCCACAATTATTACAAAACAACAATTTGCATTATTAAGAATATCCAATTGTTTAAAGTTATATATTTACATTGATCAAATATTTACTTCTTGATAAATAGTTTATCGTTTATTCTCTTCTATGTGTTAAAGTAAGAGAGAAGAACTAGAACCCTCTTTCACATGAGAGTGCTTTTAATATTTGCAGGCAGCAATTTGCTCTATTTTTATTTTTCTTTGGCTTTAACATCTCCATCTCCAACCCTTGCTATAATCAAAGTGCAATCTGTACATCAGTAGTATTGTTAGTAGGACCTGGAAGTTTATTAAAAATGCAAAACAACCACATCCCCAATGGATGAATCAGAATCTGCATAACAAAATCACCAGATTATTTATGTGCACATTATAGTTTGATAAATATGGTCCTAATGTGCTCTTAATATATATGTTAGAGCCCCTTGAACCTTTGAAATTCCAGTTATAGACACACATACACACATTTCTTTTCATTTTTTTTTAATTTAGGTATGATTTAAATATGCTTAAATACACAGATCATAAGTATACAGTGAAATCAGTTTTGATAAATCTGTATACGTATGTAACCCAAGTTTCCATGCAAAGTATAGAATGCTTCCATCACCAAGCAAAGATCCCCAATCCTTTAGGTGACTGCTACACTGAATTGTATTATTGAAACTTAATTTTGGCTGTTGTACTACTTCATGTATTTGAAAATCATTCAATATGTACTAATTTGTGCTATATTTTGTTCATCCAATATAATGTTTTTGAGATTTATGCAAATGTTGCATATATGAGTAGATTGTTCATTTCTATTGCTCAATGTTATTCCATTGTATAAATATTAACATAATTTGTTTATCCATTTACCTGCATATGAGTACCAGGGCTTTTTCCACTTATTGGCTGCTTTAAATGTTCTTGTACAGCATGCTCTGTGCATAAATGTTTTCATCTTTCTTAGGTAACTTCTTAGGAATAGAATAACTTTGTCAGTGTCGAGATATGTTTAATGTTTTCAATATGTTTTTTATGAAAATATTCAAACAGCAAATATAAAAGAACTTTGAAATGACCATCCATATCCATCACCTAGATTCTACTGTTAATATTTGACTGCATTTGTTTTATCACATATCTATCAATTTAGTTATTTTTCTATCCCTGTATCAATCCATTTAAATTTTTAAAAAGAATTTCAAGTTAATTTTCAGACATAACTACAGTTCACCCTTGATAGTCTAGCATGTATACCACTAGCTAGTGCTAAGTCTTTATTTACAGTTTCTTTCTTTTGAAATAAAATTTACATACAATAAAATGTTTATATTGGCTGTCTTTTGACATATGCATCTACTTATGTAGTCTAACCCTTGCCAAGGTACACAACATTAATAATGTCCAGAAAATTTTCTCATGGTTTTTTTTAATCAAGTCTTTTCTGAGCGCTAGCAAAGGCAACTACTTTTATAGTTTTTTTCCAGCAATAATTAGTTTTCTAGTTCCAAAAACTCATGTAATGGCTATAACTTCCAGTACTATGTTGAAAAGAAGTGGTGAGAGTGGGTATCCTTGTCTTGTTTCAGTTCTAAAGCAGGAATGGTTATACCTATTGCCTGTTCAGTATGATGTTGGCTGCATGTCTGTCATCAATGGCTCTTATTATTTTGAGGATGTTCCTTTGGTGTCTAGTCTGTCAAGGATTTTTATTTTTTATCATGTAGGGGTGTTAGATTTTATTACAACACTTCTCTGCATCTATTTGGATAACCATATGACTTTCCTTTTAATTTTGTTGGAGCAATCAGGCAAAAGAAAAGAATAAAAGGCATTAAAATAGGTAAAGAAGTCAAATTATCTCTCTCTGTTGTGATACAATTCTATAGCTAGAAAACCCTAAAGACTCCACCAAAATGTTACTTCAACTTATGAAGAAGTTTTATAAGGTTTCAGGATACGAGATCAATGTAGAAAAATTAATAAAATGTCTGTATATCAACTATGTCCAGAATGAGAGTCAAATCAAGAACACAATCCCATTTACAATAGTCACAAATAAAACGAGATACTTAGTAATTCAGCTAAGCAAGTAGGTGAAAGATCTCTGCAAGAATACCTACAAAACACTGATGAAAGAAATCAGAGACATAATAAACAAATGGACGATCATTCCATGCTCATGGATTGGAAGAATCAATATTATTAAAATGGCTATACTGCCCAAAGCAAATTTGAGTTTCACTGTAATTCCTATCAAACTACCAATGTCATTCTTCACAGAGTTAATAAAAAGATTCTAACTGTCATATGGAACCAAAAAAAGAGCCTGAATAATCAAGACAATCTTAAATGAAAAGAACAAAGTCAGAGACATCGCACTACACAATTTCAAACTGTATTATAAAGTTATCGTAACCAAAACAGCATGATACTGTTACAAAAACAGACAAATGGAAAGGAATGGATAAACCAGAAACAAAGCTGTACATCCGCAGTCATCTGATTTTTGGCCAGGTCAACAAAAATATGAAATGGGGAGAGGACTCCCTATCAATAAGTGGTAATGAGATAGCTGGATATCCATATGCAGAAGAATGAAACTTGACTTCTACTTTTCACTATATATAAAAATTAACTCAAGATGGATTAAAGATTTAAATTTAATACCTCAAATTATAAAAATTCTAGATAAAAATTTAGAAAATACCCTATGCGACACAGGCCTTGGCAAATAATTTTTGGCCAAGCCGCATGAGCCCCAGGCCAAGCCCAAGTTGACAAGCATGAGCCAATTAAATTAATGAGTTTCTGCACAACAAATGCACTATATTCAATAGGAGTACTGAGAGTGGGTATCCTTGTCTTCTTGTACTTCTAAAAGAGAATAATTCCAGCTTTTGCCTCTTCAGCTGTGAGTTTGACATAGGTGGCTCTTATTATTTTTAGGTATGTTCATTCGATACCTAGTTTATTGAGAGTTTTTAATGTGAAGAGATGTTGAATTTTATTGAAAGTTCTTTTGTGCCTATTGAGATAATATGGTTTTTGTTCTTTTTATGTTATGAATCGCATTTATTGATTTCTATATGTTGAAGCAACCTTGCATCCGAGGTCTAAAGCCCACTTAATAGTGGTGGATTAGCTTTTTAATGTGCTATGGGGTTCAGTTTGCTAGTATTGTATTGAAGATTTTTGGTTCTATGGTAATCAGAGATATTAGCTTGAAGTTTTCCTTTTTGTTGTGTCTCTATTGGGTTTTAATATCAGAAGGCTTCCAACCTCATAGAATTAGGGAGGAATCTCTCCTCCTCAATTTTTTGGAGTAGATTCTATAGGAGTGGTACCAGCTCTTCTTCATATATCTGATAGAATTTGTGAATCTGTTGGATCCTGAGCTGCTTCTAGTTGGTAGGCTCTTTATTACCAATTCAATTCTGTAACTTGTTATTGGTCTGTTCAGGGTTTCCATTTCTTCCTGGTTCAGTCTTAGACGGTGGTATGTTTCCAGGAGTTTATCCATTTCTTCTAGGCTTTCTCGTCTGTGTGCATGGAAGTGTCATAATGGTCTCTGAGGGTTTCTTGTATTTCTGTGGGGTCAGTGGCAATGTCTCCTTTGTCATTTTCATCTGTGTTTGTTTGAATCTTTCTTTCTTTATTAGTATAGCTAGGGGTCTATTGATCTTATTTATCCTTTCAAAAACAAAAGTCTAAATTTGTTTATCTTTTTTATGGCTTTTTACATTTCAATTTCATTCAATTCAGCTGTGATTCGGGTCATGTTTTTTCTGCTGCTAGCTTTTGGGTTGCTTTGCTCTTGTTTTCCTGATTCCTCTAGTTGTGACATTAGGATGTTAATTTGAGATCTTTTTAAGTTGTTAATCTGGGTGTTTAGTGTTGCAAACTTTCCTCTTACTACTGTGTTAGCTGTGTCCCAGGGATTCTGGTATGCTTCATCTTTGTCTTCAAGGGTTTCAAAGAATTTCTTGCTTTCTGCCCTAATTTTATTATTTACCCAATAGTCATTCAGGAACAGATTGTTTAATTTCAATTTAATTGTATGGTTTTGAGAGATCATCTCGGTATTTATTTTTATTTTTTATTTTTTGTACTGTAGTTACGAGGGTGTATGTGTTTTTAATTTGCTAAGAATTGCTTTATGATTGAATGTGTGGCAAATTTTAGAGTATGTGCCACGTGCAGATAAGAATGTATATTCTGGCCGGGCGCGGTGGCTCACCGCGGTGGCCTGTAATCCCAGCACTTTGGGAGGCCGAGGCGGGCAGATCACAAGGTCAGGAGATCGAGACCATCCTGACTAACATGGTGAAACCCCGTCTCTACTAAAAATACAAAAAATTAGCTGGGCATGGTGGCAGGCACCTGTAGTCCCAGCCACTAGGGAGGCTGAGGCAGGAGAGTGGCATGAACCTGGGAGACAGAGCTTGCAGTGAGCAGAGATCATGCCACTGCACTCCAGCCTGGGTGACAAAGCAAGACTCTGTCTCAAAAAAAAGGATGTATATTCTCTTTTTGTTGGGAGGACTGTTCTGTTCTGTAATTGCCTGTTAGGTTCATTTAGTCAAGAGTCAAGTTTAGGTACTGAATATCTTTGTTAGCATTATGCCTTGATGATCTGTTCAACACTGTCAATGGGGGTTGACATCTCCTAGGATTATTGTGTGGTTATTCAAGTTTTCATAAGTCTCTAAGAATTTTATATTATCTGTTGTTCCAGTGTTAGATGCATATACATTTAGAATAGTTAAGTCTTCCTGTCGACTTTACCTTTACGTAATGTCCTTCTTTGCCTTTTTCAATGATTTTTTTTGTTTAAAGTTGGTTTTGTCTAAAATAAGAATATCCACCTTCTGCTCTTTTTATTTTCCATTTGTTTGATTGATCTTTCTCTATCCCTTTACTTTGAGCCCATGGGTGTCCTTGCATGTGAGATGGGTCTCTTGAAGACAGCATAAAAATTACTCTTGCTTCTTTATCCAACTTGCCACTCCATGCCTTTTAAGTTGGTACTTTTAATTCATTTACTTTCAAGGTTAATATTGATATGTGTAGATTTGATTCTGACATCACATTGTTAGCTGTTTGCTATTTGTACTTAATTTTGTATTTGCCTTATGGCATAGATGGCATATGCACTTGAATATATTTTTGTGGTGATAGGTAATGGTCTTTCATTCTCATGTTTAGCACTCCTTTAAGGACCTTTTGTAAGGCAGGCCTGATGAGAATGAATTCCCTTAAATTTACTTGTCTGAAAAGGATTTTATTTTTCCTTCATTTGTGAAGCTTAATTTGGATGAATATGAAATTATTTGCTGGAATTTTTCTGTACCTAAGGATGCTGAATATAGACCACTAATCTCTCCAGCTTTGTAGTTTCTGCTGAAATGTCTGCTGTTAGCCTGATGGGGTCCCCTTTTAGGTGACCTGCCCCTTCTCTTTAGCTGCCTTTAATATTTTTTCTTTCATGTCATTCTTGGATAATCTGATGACTGTGTGTCTTGATTATGGTCATCTTATATAATGTCTCAAAAGGGCTCTCTGAATTTTCTGAATTTATATGCCTACCTCTCCAGCAACATTGGGGAAATAGTCAGCCTCAATATTATCAAATATGTTTTCTAAGTTGCTCGCTCTCTATCCCTCTCTTTCAGGGTTGCCAATGAGTAGTAGATTTTGTCTCTACATATTCCCATATTTCACAAAGGCTTTGTTCCTTTTTTAAAAATTCCTTTTTTTCTTTATTTCTGGCTGACTGAGTTAATTAGAAGAACCTGCCTTCAAGCTGAGAGATTTTTTACTCACTTTGGTCTCTATTGCTGTTAATACCTCCAATTGTGTTAAGAATTGTTGTAGTTAGTTTTTCATTTTTATCTCTTGGCTTGGTTTGTTCTTAAAATGGACAATTCAGCTTTTATCTCTTGAATCATTTTCCTGGATAACTTAGATTGCTAGGAATGTGTTTCAACTTTCTCCTGAGTCTCGATGATCTTTGTTGCCATCGAGATCCTGAATTCTATGTCTGTTATTTCAGCCATTTCCTTCAGGTTAAGAACTGTTGCTGGGGAGCCAGTGCAGTGTTTGAAGCAAAAGAGAAACTCTGGCTTTTTGAGTTGCCAAACTTTTTCACCAGTTCTTTCTCATTCATGTGGGCTGATGTTCCTTTAACTATAGTATAATTTGAGGATAGTCACTTGTCTTCATTTCTGGATGTTTTCAGAGGGCTGAAGCTTTGCACAGGATCTGTGTTTGTCACTGAATTTTTGTCCTTGGTTTGATGGTAGGGGGGAGTACATTAGCAAAATATTTTTGGTGTTAATATTTGGGCTATGATCCCATAGATGGTGCTTAAACTTAATGGCTAGAAGGTAGGCTCTTGCTCAGCCACTTGGTTCCCCTGTATTTTCTTGCATTTGCAGCTGTGCTCCGTCTCAGTACTCTGAGAGTGTGAGCTCCTCTCCCGCTCAAACCATGGGCTGCACACCATAGCCCTGGGACAAGCTCAGGATTTATGTTTCTTCCTTGGCTTGCAGGCAGCAAGGGCAGCGATCTTGGAAGTGGCCATGGCAGAGGGCCTTTCACTTGTCTTTTGGTGCTCTACCCCAAAGAAACACAGTTGGAATGATCAGCCTGAGTTGGGGCAGCTGTATTGCAGGCCCAATCTAGGGAACTCTACATAGTGGTGAACAGATGCAGGGAGATCACATGGAAGGCAGACTGGCTCTTCTCTGTAGGCCAGCTGCAGCATGCTGGAGGTGCATGTAAAGCCATCATAATCTTTGTTCTTCCCCAATCTAAGAGCAGCAAGGGTCGTACTATGGCAGTGGCAGTGGCAGATGGAATTTCAATTGCCTCCGGGAGCTCCACCCCAGAGAAGCACAGAACCACTGCCAGTAGAAATGTTCAGGCAGAGATGGGGTGGCTACACTGCAGGGCCAAGCTGGAGTCCTGCCTGGTAAAGAGCAGTGGGTCGGTGTCTCCCAGGGAAGAGAGGCTGGGCTCCACTTCATACAGTGACTCTGGCATGCTGGAGGAGCAAGTAAGGCAGTCACGCTCTTTGTTCCTTCCCCAGTCTGAGGGCAACAAGGGAAGTTCTATTGCAGCTGCAATGGCAGACTGATTGTGTATTGTCTCTGGAAGCCACCACTAACTGAAGTGTTCAGATAGAGGCAGGGTGGTTGTGCAGAAGGCCCAGGTTGAGAGGCCCTGTACAGTGAGGAGTAACAGAGGCAAGGAACCAGGTGGAAAATAGTCTGGCTGCTTTTTCATAAAGCAGATGCACTGTTCTGGAAATCCACAATGGTCCTTAAGCTCTTCACTCCCTGTTAAGCCTTACAGCAGCCGAGGCAGGGGCTGTGGAGTGGCAGAATGGCAGTCCTATCTGTTCCCTCTAGGAACTCTGCCCCAGGGAAGTGCAGAGCTGCTACTGGTGTAAGAGCCCAGGCAGGTGTGGGCTCGCTGGGGTCTGGATGAAGCAGTCCCATCCAATGAGGAGTAGCTGGAGCAAGGATAGCTATGGAAACCCCTCTGTGCTTTTCCATAAGGCAGTTGCATGATGCTGGAGGTTAATGATAGGCCTTAAGTGCTTTGCTCCCTACTGAGCTTCAGGGCAGCAGGGCAGGCAGTGCAGAGCTTAAAAATGGTAGGCGTGCCTATTACCTCTGGAAGCTCTGTCACAGGAACAAGCTACAGCTTCTTAAGGCACCAAACAGTATAATTATTTATAAATAATTTTCTTTTGTAGACATTTTTGGTGCTTAGAATTGCTTTGCTTTTTTCTTTGTTCTACAGAATATTTTGTTAAAATATGCCTTATGTCAGCTCCACTGTATTAATGCATATTTGAGTACAAAGATACTATTCTGACCTAGTCATTGAAGCAGAGAGTATGAAGATTACCCTTACTCTGTACTTGATGTTAGTCAAATGCTTTTTAAATGTTCAGGCCCCAAACCAATTACTGGTCCCATATTCTCTTGGTAGTGTTCATATCCTTTTTCTTTATTTCTTTCAAAAGTGATGATAATCTTTCTACCTTCATTCTTTGGCAAGTTTATTCTCATTATTCAAATATCTCTTCTTACATAATTCAGTCCCTTAGGGACTCGGGTACAATATGTTCCTCCACGGTTCTGTCGTTTTTTTTATACAACTTCCTAGTTTTTAAAATAGGTAATCTATTTATTTGTGAGTTCCTAGACAGACTCTCAACACTTTGAAAAACAAACCCAATCAAGTTCGATTGACAAGACCCAGAAACAAGCAGAGTTCATGACTTAGGCAGCAGCTCACTAATATAGGTTTTTAGTAGTGACATTGACATTGGGTTCTGAAACTATGCATGTCAATCATGATAAGTGTGTGAGAATAATAATTAATGCATGAGAAGTCTATCAAGAAACTGAATTGAGACACAAACTACAGTGAGGTGCTATGGAGGATGAATTAGGATTTAAACGTCTAGATATCGTCACCCTCCTTTATATCTAATGTTACAGATATGAAGGACTAGGTGAACTGCAATACTAAAATCCTCCTTATTCTGTAAAAACTCTCATTTTTGTAAATATAACTCTTTAAAGTTGTTTCTTCTCTTCTTTCATTGATTTTTCTAGTCAGTGGCAGGAAGAAACTTTTCTTCTTATTTTACTTAATGTTCTGAATATGGAATTGAATAGACAAAGGATTTTGGACTTTGGAAAGAAAATGAGATTAGATATCATTTTACCTTCCCTCCATTACATTATGAATTGCTGTGTTGGAAGTAATAGAAACAGGCCTGCTATTTATAAATGTGTATTTTATGAACGGTACTTGTTAAATTTAAAATTATTATTCACAATAATATTGAAAAATAATATTTTGACAGGGATTGCAAATGCACCACCTTCTGAACTGCAGAGAATGTACTTCAATTTTCATAACTATTCTAATTAGAATTATTATAATGAATTTAAGTCCTGGAAGAATTAGAAGTGAAATCTTGCCAACACTCCATCAGTCATGATTTTAACTTTAAGCCTGTAAAGTTCCCTTTAAAATACATAACAATGAGAATTTTTAGCTCTAGGGTTGAAAATGAACTCTGGCTGCTAAGTCATACAACTTAAGAAAAAAGTTTAACCATAATTAGCAAATTCTAGATTTGTTTCAAAGCTATTTTGCATGACTTAAAGAAAGAGTCATTGTGTGGTTGCTATTTTCCTACCCAGATTGATTGCATAATTATCTTATCCTCCACTTGATTGAGTCCTTATAGTCACTAAACAATCATGAATAAGCAACCTAGCTATTTTCATTATGGCCTGCTTTCCAGGGTAGAGGTGCCTATGAAGCAATGGACAAAATAAATATCATTATCAGGAGAATGTTAGAAAAAAATAAAAAAATAATAGAATACTATGTTTAAAAAGCATTGCATGGTTTAAAAACCTAGACTTTGATTTTGATATTATTAAAAATTTGAGACCAGTTATTAATTTCTTATGGATGGTTTGTCTTTATAATATAATAACTATGTATTGTCACTCTAGACATTTCAAATAGAAGAAAAAAGAAATGAGACATAATTCATGCCCCACAATACATATTTTAGAGAAGGAAACTTGTAGTCAGGTAAATGCAGAACAGAATGGCATGCTCTAGAATAAAAAGGTGAAATCTGGTACCTATAAATAGAGTAGAGGTAAAAAAATTGTAACTATGAAGGTAAGCTAAGCTTTCCCAAAGTGAAACAAGAATTTAAATGAACAAATATGTTCAATTGTTCGTGGAAGGAGAGAGGTAGAAAGAACAGCCTGTAAATCTTCAGAGATTAGCCACCAGAAAAACAGCTGATTATTTTATAGGAAAACTATAGATGGTGACAAAGGTTTTATTTATTTTTTTGTTTTAGATTAAAATACTGGGAATGATATCTCTAAATAATATCACTTAAAATATACAGAAATATGTACCTGTGTATGGGTGAGAGTAACAGCATTCTGAACAGAGAAAGAGCAGAGATGGCCAACAATGATTAGAGTACAGGCTTCATACTTAGAAATGACAGAGGATCCTTTTGGTACTGCTTCATCAGCTGTAGACTTCTGTGGTCAGTAGGGTCTCTGGTGGAGGTTTTCTAGTGACCACTGGGCTGGCTCCACCCACTTGGCCAAGCAGGCTGTGCTCAGCTTACGCTACCAGCCTGGATTTCACACCTGCTGCAGGTGAGCCAGACATGGTGCAATGAGGGTGTGTGAGCGAACACTGGCCATGGCACATAGCCAGGTATGCCTGCTGCTGTAGCAGAGCAGGCAGCTCCAGGAATCAGCTCCATGTGAGGCTACAGCTGGACCAGGCATACTGCAAGTGGCTTCTGCCTTGGACACCAGCGACTGGATGAGGGAATGCAATGGCACTTAAAAATCTTGGAGATGCCAGCAACCATGGAGCCCCTAAGGAAGTGATACAGCTCTGCCTCGGGGAATCCTGAGGATTGGGCCCCAGAAGGGTCACAGCTTATTTGTGTCACAGTTCATTCATTCCCGTTGTTCACATGCTTCAGTGAATGGGCGTGTACCAGTTCATTCAGTCCCACCAGCATGCCGCAGCCCACGGCTACTAGGCTGGCCCAGCCCTGCCACTGCTTCAGTCATGTGGGGCAGCCATCCGGTTCCAGCAAGGGTGGGAGGGCTACAAGCATTACAGCTCCTTTTGCACAGGCCATTCTGTGGGTTACAGGTTCTTGTGCCATGTCCAAGAAGAATGAGATTACATGGACAACTGAAGAATGAGCAAGGCATAGAAGAGTTTTATTGAGCAACAGAGCAGCTCTCAGGAGAGAAGGGACCTGAAGTGTGTAGCCCCTACCTGAAGGAGGGTAGTCCCAAGGTGTGACTGAGTCCAGGGAATTTATGTGCTCTGAATGGGGGAGTGCATGCTGATTGCTCCATGGACGGCCTGGAAAAAGTACCACTTGATTGGTTAAAAGGCATCAAGGAAGTTCACACTCTGTTCGGGGACTTTACCTGGAAATGACAGCTTGGTTTTAAGGCTTTAATTTGTCTTTGGTTTGAGGGCTGAGTTTCACTGAGGACCCTCCCCTGTCTGCCTAGGAATTTATCTGCCTCCTGCTTCTGTCAGAATCCTTCTTGGGTACACTAAAAGATTCTTCTTCAATGTTTATAGAAATAATTTCCTATTGGTTTATTTGTGATGTAAAATTTATAATACTTTTTCTTAATATTAAATTACTTTACCTTCATGAAAAATGTGAAGTTAATCCATTTTCTGTAGTTTCCTTTTATAAGGCCCCTTTTTTTGGTTTTTAAAATTGTCTTAGAGTGTTATTCTTAAAAATTCTTTTTGTTATGATTTTTAAATCACTATATATTAAGTGACTAATGTTCTTCTGGTTATAACTAACAAACTAACAATAAAACAGGAAATTAGAATTAAAAAATAACATTCATATTCAATGACTTCTTAGCTTTATAGATAAATAAAAACATTGTGACAATTATTCATCTTATTTAAGCAGTGGAATGCTCTTTTTTAATATTTGCATTACAAATGATAGGCTTATTAGAGGCTGGACTTTGATGTCTAGCCTGTCCCAAACTTAATTCACAGCTATTTTTGTTGTTCTTAAAACCTGAAGCCTTTAGAATTATATATATGCATAATAAAATAAGAATTATAGTCTCTGATACCCATAATGGCCAATAAGTCTTTAACCACATATTCTTTTTTACTATCTAATATGTGATTAAAAATTACTTTTTGTTTTAACTTTTATATACGTTCATCTCTGCTAAGGACATCTAGACTTAAACATGCAGCTTTCTTGCCTTTTTTGTGTATGTGCTTTGATTTACTACTGTCTTTACAAAAGCCAGAAATAACTGGTATCTCATGTGATTTCTGTGTGTTTCTGTCCTTGTCCATTTCTCCTTCCTCTACTGAGTAAGCATAACTCAAGCAACTGGATTCTCCTTCTAAGAGGCAGTGTTGGTATCTGATTTATGTTCTTTGTATCTATTTTTAAAAAGATCTTAAAATAGTTGGTCCTCATTATTAACAGAATCCATATTTGTGGATGTGCCTACATGTGTGTGATGGTAGTGAGTCTCAACAAATTTGGAATGAAGGATACAAAGGATTGATCCTGCGTGTGTCTGTGATGGTGTTGCCAAAGGAGATTAACATTTGAGTCAGTGGGCTGGGAAAGGCAGACCCACCCTTAATTGGGTGGGCACCATCTAATCAGCAGAAAAATATAAAGCAGGCAGAAAAATGTGAAAAAGAGACTGACCTAGCCTCCCATCCTGCATCTTTTTCCCATGCTGGATGCTTCCTGCCCTTGAACATTGGACTCCAAATTCTTCAATTTTGGACTGGCTTTCCTTGCTCCTCAAGCTTGCAGACACCTTATTGTGGGGCCTTGTGATTGTGTAAGCTAATGCTTAATAAACTCATGTATATATATATATATACACACACACACCACACACACACGCATATATATAAACTCACTTAAAACATGCAGAAATAAAATAAATATTAAAATAATAGTATATATACTATTATTTATATGTAATTGTATATATTATATTTTATATATTTTTATATATAATGTATATAATATACTATATATATATCCTATTAGTTCTGTCTTTCTAGAGAACCCTGTCCTTCTAGAGAAATGTGTAACCCCAAAATCATTACTCTTGGGCTTTTAAGGGTGGCAAAAATTTTAAGTAATAGGGCATGCATGTTCACAGATAAGGTGGAACAGGCAGTGCTCACCTTTTAATTTTTTTATTATTTTTTGAGACAGAGTCTTGTTCTTGTCACCCAGGCTAAAGTGCAATGGTGCGATCTAGGCTTACTGCAGACTCCGCCTCACAGGTTCAAGTGATTCTCCTGCCTCAGCCTCCAAGTAGGTGGGGTTACAAGCACCTGCCACCATACCCGGATAATTTTTGTATTTTTAGTAGAGACAGAATTCCACCATGTTGGCCAGGCTGGTCTCGAACTCCTGACCTCAGATGATCCACCAGCCTTGGCCTCCCAAAGATTACAGGCAGGAGTAAGCCACCACGCCTGGCCTAACCTTCTGATTTCAGCTTTCATGTGGTAAATGAGTGTCATTTTGTCATCTATTTAGAAACATTATTCTTGTGTCTTTTGTCAGTGAATTTTCTGTTTCTCTTTCAGCCCAAAGAGTAGGGCTGAAGTGCCGTCTAGTGTTCCAAAGTGCAAGAAGACTATGATGTGCCTTACAGAGAAAATGAGCATTAGATAGACTTTGGTAGGCATGCAATACAATGTTGTTGATGTGAGTTCAATGTCTGTAAATCAACAATAGCATACACCCAGAGATAAGAAGGAGAAATTCACTGATCTTTACCTGAGAATGCTCTGAAAAGTGCTACAATAGCATCTACAGTGCATGATGAAACTATGAAAAAGATGGAAACTTCACTACATTTATGGGATTCATAAGTTGATGATTGATGAAATCAACATAGTGGATAGCACTGTTTATTTAGGCCAAAAGCCAAAGAATGTCTTGGTCCTCCTATTACCCAGAGTCAGTAAAATGTGAGACTCTGTTTGACTAATGTTTCCTTATAAATATTGCACATATTTATAAGGAAATAAGTATATAAACATTATATACTAATGTTTCCTTATAAATATTGCACATAATGAGTTATTTGTACTATATATGTATATTTATATATAAAACATGTCATTATATATATATTGCATTAACCAATCCATATATATAATGAGGTGTCTTTAACAGAAGCTGATTTAAAACAAAATTATGTTGGATTGGTTGATGAAAACATGATGAGAGCTTCACAGCAATCTCACCCTGTATTTACCTTAGGACTAGTGGCTCAGTATTTGCTAAATTAGTATCTAAAGTGACCTTATAGAATATAACTACAGTAAAAAAAAAGATAATCTACTGTATATAAAATGTAATTAAACTCTTTTGTATGGATAGAGCACTCTAATTTCTTTGCTAACTCCCAATAATCAATAATCAAATATGAAAGAATCAGAAGTCATGTAATAGAAAAATGCCTGATATGACATCAAAGTTTTATTCAGAACTACAATGTTCCATACATAAAAAGAGTTTAATGATGATATGCAGTGGATTATCTTTTTTTTACAGTAGTTATATTCCATAAAGTTGCTTTGGATAGTAATTTACCAAATACTGAGCCGTTTCTCCTAAGAGAAATATAGGGTGAGGTTGCCATGACGCTCTCGTCACAATATTTTCATGAATCAATACTTGTAAAAGTAAATTTTATTGTAGAAAATGCTACTTTTTATTTAGAGAAAATATACTTTGCAAAATGTATTTATCTGTAATGGTATTCACAGTTGGTAGATGAGAAGATTTATCTGATTTAATAGATTATTTCCCAACTCAACTAGAAAATTGAAAGAGAAATATAGTATAAAAATGTCAAAATTATATGAACATAAAACTAACAGAAAAGGTAAGTATTTGGGAGGCCGACACTTGTGGATCATCTGAGGTCAGGAGTTCAAGACCAGCCTGGCCAACATGGTGAAACACCATCTCTACTAAAAATACAAAAATTAGCTGGATGTGGTGGTGAGCACCCATAATCCCAGCTACTTGGGAGGCTGAGGCAGGAGAATCACTTGAAGCCAGGAGGTGAAGTTTGCAGTGAGCCAAGATCACACCATTGCACTCCAGCCTGGGTGACAAAAGCGAGATGATGTATTAAAAAAAAAAAAAAAAAAAAAAAAAAGGAAAGAAAGGGTGAGTAGGAAAAATACCTGTCCTTCCTACCACATTTGCACAACACTGAATACCTCTGTGACCTCAGATATGTATGGCTGTTTCCCCAAACACCAAGCAATCAATCAGTTCTTCAGCAAATACCAGCTCTGTGTCCTCTAATTAAATTCAATTCCTACATTACCTACCTGAAGATAGCATCAGAGCCACAGGTTGAGGACTCAGACCTACAAAACTACCCCTACTTTGGGTACATATCACAAGCAGCAGGTTGTCATCTATACCTCTGACCCATTTGCTATAAATTGGGGTTCCCACTACCCCTTCCTTGGGTTTAATTTGCTAGAATAGCTCAGGGAACTCAGGAAAACACTTATGTTTGCCAGTTTATTATAAATGATGTTACAAAGAATACAGATGAACAGCCAGATAGGAGATGCCTAGTGTGAGATATGGGAGAAGGAGCTTCCATGTTCTCTCTGGGCGTGCCACTCTCTAGGAACCTCCCCATAATCCCACAGAACTTAATCCTTTTGGGTTCTACGGAAGCTTCATTACCTAAGCATGATTGGTTAAATGATTAGCCATTGGCTTAATAATTCAACTTTTTTTTTTTTTTTTGGAGACGGAGTCTCGCTCTGTCGCCCAGGCTGGAGTGCAGTGGCCGGATCTCAGCTCACTGCAAGCTCCGCCTCCTGGGTTTACGCCATTCTCCTGCCTCAGCCTCCCGAGTAGCTCCCGAGTAGCTGGGACTATAGGCGCCCGCCACCTCGCCCGGCTAGTTTTTTGTATTTTTTTAGTAGAGATGGGGTTTCACCGTGTTAGCCAGGATGGTCTCGATCTCCTGACCTCGTGATCCGCCCCTCTCGGCCTCCCAAAGTGCTGGGATTACAGGCTTGAGCCACCGCGCCCGGCCCAATAATTCAACTTTTATCCTCTCTCTTCTCCCAGGAGGTGAGAGGTGGAACCAAAAGTCCAAAACCTCTAATCACATAGTTAGTTTGCCTGACAACCAACTCCTCTTTTGAGGTTATAGAGGAAACCCAGCCACAAGTCATTTTATTAGCATAAAAAGACATTTGTAGCATTAAAAAAGGCATTCTTATCATTCTAGAAATCTCAAGGAGTTTACAAGTTATAGGTCAGAAAATAATGAGGGAGACCACATGTATATTTCACAATATCAAAGAGGGATATAAAAGAATATACATTAAAATAACAAACCATTACTTAGAAATATCTAATTTAGATTAAAATATTCAGAAAAGAAAAATAGCTCAGAGCAGTGTGAGTTATGTGAAGTAAGTAAAATTTATCAGGCCCAGAACACATGAATACGGGGCCTCAGTGATGCCCCTGGCCACCATCCTTTGGAGCCGTTGTTTAAAGGCACTTTATTCTTTCTTATCTCCCTTGTAGTTTGCTGACTAGCTGCCTCGCCCATTTTCTTCATGTTCCTAGAATTTGTGATACAAAGAACAATGTGTAGTCAATCAATATAGCCTTATGTTGTTTTAGTGTATATTCTTGTAAACAGCTTAGGAACTATCTCTTTTTATTCCTTTTAACTCACTCTGCTAAGTTAACCTAGATAGATGCAGGGCAATTTGAATCTATCCTCCTGGCTGCAGTCTTCAAATTTGGCCCAAATAAACTCTCTACATCTATTAATTTTGCCACCATGTTTCCTTTAGATGACAACATGCATTTGTTTCAATGCATGAAAACAAAACTATTAACGTCTCCGATAACGTGCATGTTGTAGTTTTTAATGGCTCATATTTCAATGCTCCATTGCATTCAGAAAACAAAATAAATGTGCATTCAATAATTACACATTTGAAGGTAGCCACATCTTTTCCATCTGACTAATTTTTACCAATTTTTTTTTCTCAAAATTAGTTCTTTGAATTCAACTAAAGGCTTTTGTAACCAACACGAAAGCTCATACCCCTCACTGTATGATAGCCAAGAGGTTGAGAGACATGATGTTGGGACAAGGAAGATGACTTTTTTTGGAGAGCCCAAAAACAACGAAGATGGAGGACTGGTGTCCCAAAGACTCATCTTAAGCTACTAGAAATTTTGAGCTCCTTTGATGTTAGGGAAGGAGAGAGAACAAGGGGGTTGAGGCCAATAGTGACAGATGGCCACAGACATCTGGAGAGCAGTAAGGGTAAACTTCTTTGTCCTTGATCAGATCACAATGCTCTTATAAATGTTTAACATAACACTGTTACTTGTGTGTACCCTCCTTATCTCCTGGGGGTTAGTTTTAGGAAAGGACTATTAACATCCTTGCAAAAAGTTAATCATCACTGGTCATTAGAGAAATGCAAATCAAAGCCACAGTGAGTGAGATACCATCTCATGCCAGTTAGAATGGTGATCATTTAAAAACTCTGAAAACAACAGATGCTGGAGAGGATGTGGAGAATTAGGAGTGCTTTTACACTGTTGGTGGGAGTGTAAATTAGTTCATCCATTGTGGAAGACAGTGTGGTGATTCCTCAAGGATCTAAAACCAGAAGCACCATTTGACCCAGCAATCCCATTACTGGGTACATACCAAAAAAAATTATAAATCATTCTACTATAAAGACACATGCACACATACGTTTATTGCAGCACTATTTACAATAACAAAGACTTGGAACCAACCCAAATGCCCATCAATGATAGACTGGATAAAGAAAATGTGGCACATATACACCATGAAATATTATGCAGCCATAAAAATAATGAGCTTATGTCCTTTCCAGGGACATGGATGAAACTGGAAACCATAATTCTCAGCAAACTAACACAGGAACAGAAAACCAAACACTGCATGTTCTCACTCATAAGTGGGAGCTGAACAATGAGAACACATGGACACAGCGAGGGGAACATCACATACCGGGTCCTGTGGGAGGGTTGGGGAAAGGGGAAGGAGAGCATTACGACAAATATCTAATGCATGTGGGGCTTAAAACCTAAACGACAGGTTGGTGGGTGCAGCAAATCACCAAGGCACATGTATACCTATGTAATGAACCTGCACATTCTGCACATGTATCCCAGAACTTAAAGTAAAAATTAAAAAGAAATAAAGTTAAACTATAAACCACATTCCTCCCATAGTTAGCTTGGCCTACCTGCAGAGATAAGCAAATGCAGTAAACCTAAAAGAGATCATTTCAGGGGCAGGGAGATTAGGAGCAAAATGAAGTTAGTCATGCTAGGCTTCCTTTTCCCTGATACATGTTTAAAATAAGTGGAAAAGGTTTACATTATTTTCAGGGATATTGAATGCTCATTTATATGAAGAATGTCAATTTATTTGTAACTATTTCTGAGAAAGCACAGAAACCTAGACTAAAAACATTAACAAGCCATTGGAAAATATTGTCAAATATTATTCTAGGGAATACAGTGCATTTTTCTACTCTAACTCATACTTAACATGTTCTTCAACACATTTCTTTGGGTTGTTTCTTGTATGACATCTTGTAGAGATGAATAGAGGAAAGAATAATTTATTTGCTTTAAAAGAGTGACTCCTTTTTAAATTTCAAAGTATAATATTCTTTTCACAAAAATGTATAAAAATGATTTGCCCCAGGCACGGGAATAGTAAGTCAAGATTTTTCCATTATAAAAATTTTACTTTTGAGCTACAAACCTATAGAAAACTTCTAAATCCTAGACTACGACAGACTTCATAAGTGAATCACAGGTGGTGGTGGTCTACAACAGCAACCTTTTTAGAAGGTATCAGAAGTTAACTTATAAATGTATGTTACTTTCAGTAAATAAAATTTTAGCAGAAACCATATTCAAAATAATATTTCCAAATAATTTAAGTAAAAAACCTATAACAGAATTCTGTCACTCTCACAAAATCTTGCAAGAATTCATATTTACAGAAGTAATAACTATGAACAAATCTGTTATAGACTGCCATGATACCCTAAATCTGAAGTCAAGTATGTTTCAAAACTCCACGCATTTTAATATGTACAATGTAAAACAGTCCTCTCTCTATATATCTATATATCTTTTTAAAATTTCAACTTAAATCAAACTTATTTCTGGGCCAGGCACTGTAGCTCACGCCTGTAATGCCAGCACTTTGGTAGGCTGAGGTGGGTGGATCACTTGACATCATGAATTTGAGAATAGCCTGGCCAACATGGTGAAACCCCGCCTCCAGTAAAAATACAAAAAAATAAATAAATACATAAAATGAAATTAGCCGGGTATAGTGGCGGGTGCCTATACTCCCAGCTACTCGGGAGACTGAGGCAGGAGAATCACTTGAACCTTGAAGGTGGAAGTTGTAGTGAGCCGAGATCATACTACTGCACTCCAACCTGGGTGACAGAGGAAGACTCTATCTCAAAAACTAAAAAAAAAAAATATTTAGTGAATAATTTTTTTGACTCTTGGTATGGTAATAAAGCTGGTTATAAAGCTCCAAGATAGAAATAGTATATTTATTTTACAACTCATTTACACACAAAAGCTAGGGGAGTGTGAGTTTGTGTGAGTGTGTGTGTGTGAGTGTGTGTGTCTGTTCTCTGGCACGTGGACTGCTGAATATACCCTGGAAAAATTTTGCATAAGAATATGAGAGTTTTTCAAGTGACCTCGTACAAGTGTTTTATTCTGGATTATTTTATGGAATATTCAAATTAAATATCTGAGGAAGTTAGGAGGTGTTTATTCATACACACACACAAAAATGTTTTTAGGAAAGTTTCTGTTGTAATTGCTTTCATAAACATTTTTATTTCCTTTATTAAAATGGAAAAAATGTGAATATAGGTTATTGCTTTTGAGTTAACCATTTTTCAGATATTTATACTTGTATAGATTATATAAAAATGTGAGAATTAGTTTACTACTATATATGTATGAGTATTCATTGGTAATACTATTTTTAATTTTATTTAGAGAAAAATTACATGTCTATTATTATTTTAAATTTTATCTGAGTGAGATTCTTGAGTTAGTGGTCAACTATTAAACATATATCTTATATATACTAAATATATTACTGGATTCTCTTATACTTGATCCCAGGTCAGATTGAAGTCTATAGAATGGTTTAGTTTGGAGGTACAGTATCCAGGTGCCTGTAATACTAACCTAGAAATTAAGCTGTAGACTCTCATTACTGACAACAAACATTTAGCTCTATACATTAACACAGTTTCAACATTCAGAAAAAGGCTATTGTCTTTTAATAAAGATCTTCATGTAGCAAGAAGTGAGGCTATTGATCACTGTTCAGAAGCCACATTCTACCACAGCTAAGTTTTTCACACATTGATTTTTGCAGACTCACTTTAAAACATTCACGTCACCCAAGACCTAACTTCATTTATCTTTTTTATATAATTGCTTTGGTATCCATATGACAGAGAGGACTGTGTTTTCAAGTAAGAAAAAATAAAAAACCCAAAAGTCAAACCAATTAAAAATATCTGGAAAAGAAAGTCATTGGTCAGAGTAATGAGAGGAGAAAATAACAGAGGATATGAGAAGTGTCAAGATGGTGGTTAAAGCAATAAAACACGAGGGTATTTATTGTGAGTTGAATTGCTTAATAATTAGAATATATAATACAAAATTTTGTTGAATGTCGGGAGACTAATCTCTTCACTCGCTTTCCAGCCTACCCACTTAATCAAGTTTTCTTTCAATAAAATTCGAGGGAAGATCAATAAGTGTCCTGCTTACACAAATGTCCCGCTAGGTCATGTTATACTGACAGTCATTCATACAGGCATGGCACACTTTCTCCAAGTGACTTTTGTAAACGGTCTTTTAGCATTGCTGGGGATGATCAAAAAGACATTGCTTTCTTCCTCCAGTCTGAAGACTCTATTCTATGCCATTTCTCCTTGAATTTCTCTATTTCCTTGAATAGACTTGGAGTAAGCCAGAGGGCAGTAAGGAAAAAAATCGTAAGGTAAACCTGTTCAGCACTCTCCTTGTAAGGCCTGTAGTAATGCCCTTTAGGGAGCAGCAGGAACAAAGAAGGTTTTTTTTTGTTTTGTTTTGTTCTGTTTTGTTTTGTTTTTCCAGCTTTAGAGCATTAGTCTCCATTCCAAGGCAACAGCACTGCTCTACCTTGCATGCAAAAAACGTTAACTGATAATTTCCCTGACATAAAACAAATATATGCTGTCATCTCACAGTGCATTAATATTTCAGCGGAAACTAGAAAGAGTATTAAATTTCAATTAAATTTCCAAAACTTAACAAGTAACTCCTTATTCCCTCATTCATTTCTATAGTTATTTTTCTATATGAGGTAAACATCATAGTATACTTTTTAAATAATTGAAGATTTTCTGACAGGAAGTATTTTTCAGCCTCCCAGGAACTATGAGACTTTTTAAAGAATTGACACAGAACTTTTGCTGCTCAGTTTACTCTGCAATCCAAACACTGTGCTTCCTGTCACAGGAAAATTTCATTTGTATTCAAGAGTCTTCAGATATATTTTCCTAAGAAACTGCCTTGGGAAGTTGCTTTAAAGGCAGCTTTTAAATAAATCAAATCACATTTGTAGAAGACTTTATTTGGAGGGCTGAGCCATCAACTGTTACTGAAATTCAAAATGTTGAATGATGTGGTCCTTTTTTTAATGAGAAAAATTAAATTCAGCATTCATTATAAATAATCTCTACACAAAATCTCTGAAAACTGTTATTTGTCAATTTGTTCTTTCTGGGCCAATTTAGTCTATTAATCTCTACACTACTAAACTAGAAAAAAATACAGCATGCAGAATATTTTAATATGATACTTAAATTGACTAATGTTTTCTGGACATTATTTTATTTTACTAATTGTCATTTTAAAATTGCACATTGATATTGTCCACTCCAGTCATATACCAACTATATTAACAGTATTCATCATAACAAACTAAACATCTCATTAAACTCCCAAAGCACTGGCACTTTAGATTGTAAAATTGCTAAGGAGCTGATTTCTCAATATTTCTTATTGTGTTAAGTTCACATGGACTTAGGCTTTTTTATAAGTGAATCAACTCACTATCTGTCAGAATAGCTGTTGAATATAAAAGATTTTCAAGAAGATTGATCCTTCTCATTCAGAAAGATGAGTGTACACTAAAAATAATACAAATAATAATACCAATAGATAATTCTAATAAATATATCAAATAAATACAAATTTTATGTTATAAAATATAGTATACATACATATATATATATTTAGTATATTGCAAAACTCAACCCAAAAACACTGTTACAGTGCTTTAGCAAAAAGTGAAGTTTTTAAATTTAAAATAAATGCGGCTTGTCATTTTTATTACTAGAATACAAACACATTTGACTCTGAATTTATTACCAGAGCATAGCCTGCGTGTTTTCAAGTTTATGTCCCCTAGGATAAAGTGGCAGTAAATGGATAATCCGTGGCTTGATTTTACGCAGATAGGCATCCCAGCATGCAGTGGGAGAGGGCAAATGAAAGAACGGGGACATTTATAACAAAGCTTCCTGCAGACTTATTATTGGCAGTGACAGGAACCATTACAAACTATAACCCTGGAAGCTCACAAATTCATGCTGTGGTATGCCACATTCATTGAAATATACCATAATGCATTTTCTAACACTTTAATTTATATTTAACTTCCATTTTTAAAATTAGAATAACTGAGTTTCACACATGAACAAGATTTAATTTATTATATTTTCCTAAATGAAATCTATTTGAGCTAATATAATATACACTTATATTAATAATTGAAACCTTAATGGACCCTTTTTATTCTTCATAATGCCATACTATCTGGCACTTTTAGTCTTTAAAATCACATTTAATATAGCATTTAGTGTTTTATTTTAAAAAGTCAAAGTAAAATATGAGAAAAATTAATTAAATAATAAAAATTACATAAAAGTGATTCCTTTTTACAAGACAGTGTAATTACTGGCAACATACAGAAAGTCGATCTAGAACAAAACCTTTGCTCCAATCTTGTTACGATGACCAAACAATGTACATTTAATTATTTCACACCAAGAAAAATAATCTTATTAAAAAAATTGAAAAGAGTTGTGGCACCAAAATTCTAGTACTCATTTTGGTGCATAAAAATCATAAATGTTATGGAAGTAGTACATTGGGATTGAGCATTTTACAGTGTTAATCAGAACCAATACTATCCATGGTATCGACAATTAAAGTTCAGTATGATCAATAGTTAATTTATGGTTGTCCCCAAAATAAATTCCAAAGTCCAGAAAAAATCAAGAACTTGATTATCGTAAGAAAATATAATTTAATATGCTAGAGTCAATTTATGAGATAATCTTATTACGAAGAGATGTCAGATAGATTGTATTTGTCTGATCTCACGCCACTAATAAAGACATACCCAATACTGGGTAATTTATAAAGAAAAAGAGGCTTAATGGACTCGCAGTTTCACATGGCTGAGGAGGCCTCACAATCATGGTGGAAAGTGAATGAGGAGTAAAGTCATGTCTCACACGTCAGTAGGTAAGAGATGGCTTGTGCAGAAGAACTCCCATTTATAAAACCATCAGATCTCATGAGACTTATTCACTACCACAAGAACAGTAGGGGGAAAACTGCCCCCATGATTCAGTTGTCTCCAACTGGCCCCGCCCTTTACACATGGAGATTATAACTATTTG
Organism: Papio anubis; assembly: GCF_008728515.1. NCBI lineage: Eukaryota > Metazoa > Chordata > Mammalia > Primates > Cercopithecidae > Papio > Papio anubis. The sequence continues at coordinate 156,287,550 of NC_044978.1, read as the reverse complement.
AAGTGATCTTTGGTTGGGGACACAGCCAAACCATAATAGATTATAGAGCGGCAAGTAGATAAAACAATGATTGAATATAGGGCAGTATAGATAGTCCATATGCCACTTTCTGTAGCTTTTTATGGACATATCTCATATTCAATTAAGACTCTAAACTCACCATTAGTAAGCTCAATGTGTCTTACTCAACTTTGCACCCATAAAATGCCTTGTACACTGCCAGATATTTACTAGGAAATTAATCAATATCTGTTGATTGAAAGAATATGAGTGAAAAAACATGAATCTGAATTCAAACTATAATACTCCTTTCATTGTTTAAACCTTGTGTTAAGAAGTTTAGATTTGATCAATTGCTTTTGTCAATTTGTCATGTAATCTGGAATGTTTGTATAAATCATTTTAATGTTAGTAATAACGATATCTGACTGAAAAATAATATTTTGATTGGTAACTATAATGTACCAGGCACAAACTTGGCACTTTTATGTAATCAGTTCATGACAGCGTAATTTGATTTACTTTTTCATACAGTTCATAGTTTCTAAGCCAAAGCGTGTTTACATGATAACTGTTTTCATTTTCAAATCATTCTGTTAAGAAGGTTTAACAGAGTTATGATAAGTAAAGGACATACTGGGACATGATAACAGATGCAGAATTATTGCCTAGAAGGTATTTAGAACATTATGAATTTCACTTCATGGAAAATGTGTGAAAAAGCATTTCCAACATTGAAAAGAGTCATATACACAAAAATTTTCCCAGAGTCTAGATCATCAGTTGGTAGCATATGGCAAGCCTACCAAATATAGCTGGTGAAATAATTTTTAGTAAAGACTGTGTGGATAAATGCATTTATTAATTTCAAGAAAAAAATTTTCGGCAAGCAATGCTAGATTTTGATGGTTTCTCCTTATTTCAACAACTTATGTTCATTTTCCTTGTCTTCTTTTAGAGTCATGTCCTTCTGACCCTCTGCTCACACCTAGACATACTCTTAATCAATTACCTTCTCAGGAATCCCTTCTAAGACTAAGCAGTAGCTAAAAATTCACCTCATTGATAAACTGTCTAAGTTTAATCCATTCTAGGAGTGATAATTTTAAGATAAACTTTACTTAATTTTTATATATTCAAAATATGTTGTATAAAAAATATGTACAAATAATTCAGAACTAGATTTTACAATCTATTGCAATATATATACTAAATATTTGCACATAAAGAAAATATGTATGTATGCACATGTGTAATACATAAACACACATATTCTCTCTCTATATATATTCATTCATAATGTATTGATGAAATAAAAGTTTATTGGAATCCATTACAGAACAAGTTAAAATATCTTCTGATGGCCAGGCACAGTGGCTCACACCTGTAATTCCAGCACTTTGGGAGACTGAGGCGGGACGGATCACGAGGTCCGGAGATCGAGACCATCCTGACTAACACGGTGAAACCCTGTCCCTACTAAAAATACAAAAAAAAAAATAGCCAGGCGTGGTGGCGGGTGCCTGTAGTCTCAGCTACTAGGGAGGCTGAGGCAGGAGAATGGCGTGAATGCGGGAAGTGGAGCCTGCAGTGAGCCGAGATTGTGCCACTGCACTTCAGCCTGGGCGACAAAGTGAGACTGTCTCAAAAAAAAAAAAAAAAATTATATATATATAAATTATATATATATATATCTCTCTTCTGATAGGGGAGGAGAAACTGACGGGATTCCCCAACTTCACCTTTAATTTTGAAATGTAATGTTTGGTAGAATTATCATGTCTCCTGCAATACTCCATTTAAGATTGTATGTTTCCAGAAGAGGAAAGAGACCCAGTAACACAAAGCTGTGTAGGTAAATAGTAAGCCACCTCTGTCAAGACAGAAGGTTGAAAAGATTGTCTTGGCTAACTCCAAGGTTTTCTTCAGAAAACTCCTCTGTGAATCCTCAAACTAAAAGGGGGATAAAAACAGGCTATTTCACTTTTAAAAGATAGCTACAGTACTTTTGTCATCAAAAATTTTTATGTCCTCCATGTGAGGCACTTTATATATCGTAAAGAATATAATAAATGCTTAATTTCTTAATATTTTCTATACTATCCATACTTCATTCGGTCTAGGGTATTATTATTTAATTTGTATTTTGACTATCAATCTGTATGATTTTATATATCCTATGACATCTTGACCTTTTTCAAAAAAATAGAATTATAGAGATGTATACACTTTGTAAAGAGTTCTAGGGCACATGAAGCCATATTGGTAAGTTTCCTCACTAGATTTGTGTGTTTCATTGTATGTCTCATAGAAAAGATTTTGTGATTTCCAGGCAACAGGACATAAGTTTATTCTTTGAACATGTTACAAATCATAAAAAGGAAGAATTAAAAAGTCCAAGTGAAATTAGAAATATTTGCATACATAATAAAATAAACACAAATGAAATGCACTAATGATGGAATTTAACAGTGTGCCCTGTAGGCTCTGAGGCCAGAGCAGACATGACCTACCAGAATTGATTCCTACAAAACACTCCAAGTAAGGTCGAAGACTAGGCTGGACTGGACTGCGACCACTTGCAGTATACCGCTCAGTAGCCAATCATGTCTAAATTGCTACTCTATCGGACCTCACAGCTACACAGAACTAAAACTTCCTAAAGAATTACTACCAAGAACAATGAGGATGAATCCAAAAAAGGTAGTTGATTATAAGAAGCCCAAATCAAGAGAACTAATTCTGTATAATTATATTTTTATGTGTTTCAAAAAATGTTTTAGGTATTTTTACCTATATGTCACTTAGTTGACATAATACATACAGCCCAATGCTGTGATGCACCCGAGATAAAGTAGATAATCATGTGTGCATTGAAAGCTTTCCAATTCAAGCTTTCTGTTTTTCTACCTGAAATTTACCAATTTCAAAAAAGGCAAAACTCATTATATAGTGATAGAAATCAGAATGTTAGCTATTTTAGGGGATAGAGCTAGATTAGGGGCTTCAGGGTTGCTAATGAATTTTATTTATTTATTTGGATGGTAATTACTATATATTAATTTGTTGTTTAATAGATTCCAATAAACTTTTATTCCATCAAGGCATTATAAATGACATTATAGTCATTTATATATGGATGGCAATTACCATCCATATATAAAATGAGTGTGCTTACTTAGTGATAACCATTTTGTTGTGTATATATGAGATATGTTATTTGAAATGTGTATGTTACAATTCAACTTTTAAAACAAACAAGAAAAGCAGTTCCTCCATGAAAGAAATACTTATTGGAGGAATAACAATAGATTATTGGATATATTTGACTACATAGGGATAAGTAGCATTAAGAATATATTTGAGAAGAATTTTCAAGAAGAAGGGAGAAAGTGGCAAAATTATAAACTAATGATTAATTCCACAAGAAATAAGGTTTTCTTTTTAAGTCACAAGGAATGAAATGGGAATATATATTCATTACGTAGACAGTAGTTACAATTTTCATAGTGATTCAAATCATAAATATTAATTTCACAAAAATGTATAATATGGTCAGGCTGGGTGACTCACCCCTCTAATCCTACCACTTTGGGACTGAGGTGGGCGGATCACCTGAGGTCAGGAGTTCAAGACCAGCCTGAATAATATGGTGAAACCCCGTTTCTACTAAAAATACAAAAATTAGCCAGGCATGGTGGTGCGCACATGTAATTCCAACTACTCAGGAGGCTGAGGCAGGAGAATTGCTTGAACCCAGGAGGTGGAGCTTGCAGTTAGCCGAGCTCATACCACTTCGCTCCAGAGTCAGACTGCATCTCAAAAAAAAAAAAAAAAAAACACAACAACAACAAAAAACAAAACCTGAGAGAGAGAGAGAGAGAGAGAGAGAGAGAGAAATGTATATTGGAAGAGAGAATATCATGGAAGGTTTAGTAACAATTTAAAAAAATAAAAAAATTTATGTATTATAACATTATATAAGTAAATGTAAATACTTATGTTTAAATTAAAAGTATAATCATAATTATTATAATTAATTCTTGATAATAGAACATTTATCACATACTGTCCTGATTTTACATTTTGCTGTTATAAGTGTTCTAAACCAAAAATAAAATTCTAAGCTCCTTGACTGGCTGAAGGGACCTGATTTTTGACCAAAGTAAACCAGAAAAACTAGTGTAGGCCGTGACTGGGAGTAGAAATTGAACATGTCACATTATACCATCTTCCCTTTGAAATTCAGGCACAATTGACCAACATTAACATTAAAACAGAAATCTTAAGACTGACAAAATAGACTCTTTGTAGCAATAAAATACCAAATTCCAGCCTGACTCTAGCATTGCATCACATGACAGATAGCAGGCACTGAAAGAAATTGAAGTATTTTGCAACAAAATATATTTCTTTGACATTTTGAAATGTCCCTGAAAAGCTGTCTCTTGTGGGGAATATCTACATTCTACAGAGCATCTCCTTCCAATTGTTAAATCAAGTTTAGCCTAAAGCTCCCTGCTTACATATTTTAAGTTCTGCCTAAAGGTTTCTCTGTAGTCAACTATAACAAGTGTAGGTTCAAACAGACCATAGCCTACTCTTGTGCAAATCATAGTTTTGGCAAACCAAATGTGGCCAACTGTTCTAACCTTGTTCAGATAAGATAAATACCAAGCTATAAACAATCCAGCTGTTTCTGTATCTCACATCCGTTTTCTGTGTGCCACTTTCCTTTCTCTATCTGTAAATTTTCTTCTACCACCGTGCTGCACTGGAGTCTCAGCCTACTCTGGCTCGGAAGGCTGCGTGATTCATGAATTGTCCTTTGCTCCGTTAAACTCTTTTAAATCTAATTCAGCTGAAGTTTTTTCTTTTAACACCTTTCCATGTCTTTTCCTGATCCAGGAGAGATTAAACTATGAGTTTTGCCCCTTTACCATCTGTTCTCTTTGAAGTCTGCTACCTGGAGGCTTCATTTTCATATTAAGAATTTTGATCTCCACAACCTCTTATCTTAACACAGATATTCCTTTGTCATGATTCTGGGTCTTTAGATAATAACTCTTTCAACCAATTGCCAATCACAAAATCTTTGAATCCACCTGTGACCTAGAGCCTCCAGCTGCAAGTTGTCCCACCATCCCATATCAAACCAATGTACACCTAATGTGTATTGACTGATGTCTACCTATAACTTCTATCCCCTTAAATTGTATGAAATTAAGTTGTAACCCAACTATCTTGGGCATACGTCATCAGGACCTCCTGGAACTGCATGATGGGCATTGGCCGCTTATAGTTGCCTCACATTAGACCTCTTTAATGTGTGTGTTTTTTTCTTCTTCTTCTTCTTCTTCTTCTTCTTCTTCTTTCTTCTTCTTCTTCTTCTTCTTCTTCTTTACCTTCTTCTTCTTCTTCTCCTTCTTCTCCTTCTTCCTCCTTCTTCTCCTTCTTCTCCTTCTTCTCCTTCTTCTCCTTCTTTTCTTCTTCATGTTTCTTGCTTCTTCTTCCTTCTTCTTCCTTCTTCTTCCTTCTTCTTCTTCTTCTTCTTCTTCTTCTTCTTCTTCTTCTTCTTCTTCTTCTTCTTCTTCTTCTTCTTCTTCTTCTTCTTCTTCTTCTTCTTCTTTCTTCTTTCTTCTTCTTCTTCTTCTTCTTTTTGAGACAGAGTGTTACTCTGTTGCCCAGGCTGGAGTGCAGTGGTGCAATCTCAGCTCACTGCAACCTCCGCCTCCCAAAGTGCTGGGATTACAGGCATGAGTCCCTGTGCCTGGTCTCTCTTTAAATATTTTTTAGAGTTTGTCTCTTTTCATCGACAGTCTAATGTTACATTACTTTCAGAAGTCCAGTGTCTTCCTTAATATTTCATTATTCAGAGGATTATGTGTTTTTTCAAGAGAAGCAATAAAAAGAGTTATGTGAAATTTAGCAATTTTAAATCAATGCTTGGGAGGAAAAATGAAGATATATCTGTGAAGATAATATACCCTATTCATGCCAGTTTTTGCCAGTTTTTGCTCCTTGTATAAAACTTTGAGAAATATATAGCATCATAAAGTCACTTAGTGGATGGGAGTCACTCAGAAGAAGGAGGTAGGGAATTTTCTGGAGAAATCTACAAAGCTCAGGAAAAAGATATGTGATATGTAAAAATCCAATAATAATCGTTTTATAAATAACTTTTAAAGTTCTACTCTTACATCCAGGTCATCTGAGACAATTTCATTGAGCTTGTTAAGTATTTGACTTCATGAATGTAAGAGTTAACATAGCAAGGATATCATGTGCCAGGACACATAAGCTCACACCCCTGCCATGGCTTCCCAGCTTATTTGAAGTTCTAAACAGTCTACCAGGAATTACCTGCAGGATTCCCTCCCCTCTGCCTTCTGTCTGACCTTATCTCCCATTCCTCTGTCCCTCTTCTTGCTCTGGCTATGTTGGCATCATTTTGCTTCTGGAACATACCAAGTATGCTGGACCTTAAAGTCTTCAAACTTACCTTTCTCTGCTGGAATGTACTGCCCCATAAGCTCATACTCTTCAAATTTTTACCATATGTCTCTTAGATAACATAATCCCTGCAACCCAACACTGTGATGAGATAAAGTAGGTGATAATCTGTGCACTGAACATTTTCTGTTTTTCTGCCTGAAATGTGTACCTCTATTACATTCTCAGTTGTATGATTGAGACAATTCTATTAGTGGAAAATTTTCTAATGGAAATACTGATGAAAATTATTGCTCATTATCTTCTGCATATTTCTATATCCTTAGTTACCCTATTGGTTACAAGCACTGCATTTCAATTCAACCAGCTTTTAACCTCCTTGAAGGCAAGGAACATGACCACTTTTTTTTCTTGTATGTCCACATAATCCACCTATTACCTTCTCTGTGGTGAGACTTCTAATACTTACTTGTGTGTATGTATGTGGAGTAGCCCAGTGCTTCTGGAGTCTTTTGGAAAGACCATATTTATTGAAAAAATTTTTGTCTAAAGTAAAGTTCTCAGCTCGAAAAGAATCAAATACTATATAACATACAAAGTGTAGGTCATATAGCTGTTAATAAAGGCTTTAAGATTTCCTTATTTGATAAATATTACTTTTGAATTTTGCACATAAATATGTGGAGAGAGAACCTTTGTTTAAAGCTTGACTGCCCAAACTACTTTGTTTTAATCTGAAATCACTTGAGCATAACTTTTATGCCTTTTAAAATTTTAGGTGCAATATACACAAGGAAGAAAATAAAAAGAACTCTGTACAGTTTTAAATGAAAATAAAGTCAACCTAGCTGATTACTGATTAGCTCAGATGCTGGTGAAATGAAGCACACTAGTATCCTAACAGAACTACTAAGACTTAATGCAAAGTATGTTTTTTGTTCAGAATTCAAAGACCTTACCTCAAAATGATATTTAAGCTGAGTTTTCTTCAGAAATGTTAAAAAAAAAAAAAAAAGCAGGTGCCAACATTCACTTTAAAAGGAAAAAAATACCCAAAATACTAGGAAGCTTTGTCATTCAGAATAACCTATTTTCAGAGTCTTGCTGCCTTAAATACTAATCGTAACTTTTTGGTGGGTGTTTCTTTTTTTCAGCATCTGTTTCTACAACATGGGAAAGAACCCCTCACATGTTTCTACCCTCACATCATAAGCCTCACTGAAGGAGAGAATATTTCAAACACCTATGGCCTGGGCTGAGTAGAATACTCCTTAGTTGACTGTGTAACTGGGGATCTTCTGAGACCATCTCATTTTAAAACACGTAATATCTTACAGAAACTCAAAATTGCTGAGACCTTAAAGATGAGTAACATTGATGTCTCTCCTCTAGATAATTCACCATACCAAAAAGTTCACATTCATAAATAATGACCGGCTATATAATATTAGGCTCTACCATTGCACAAATGAGACAACGGCTGGAGGAGTCACTGGCATTCGTGCAGAGGAGGAAATTCAAGAGGTGGATATTGAAGAATGAGTTTCCAGAGAAACAAAAGAAGAGTCATCTTAGGCATAGGAAACAACAAGACTGCTAGATAATTCACTACATGTATTACCTGCCATTGGCAGTTTTTACTTTCAGAATATTTATTAAGTTACTGAAAGCACAATATTTATCTATAACATGCCTTAAAAGTCTTATTTATTTAATTAATAGCCATTTCCTTCTACCTCCCGAGAGGTGATAAAATTATCTTAAGCCATATCTGCGTTTAGTAAATAATCATGTAAATAGCAATACATAGTAAACAAAGAGATTGATTTTTAAATTACTAGATTTTCATATATAATAACTTTCAAAACACTGTTAAGAAGGTAGCAACTATTTCCCCATAAATATTTTACAGATAAGAATATACTTTCAAAGTAGTTGGTTTCAGGGTGAAATATATGATGGGCCCTTGCTAAAATTTAGATTTTGCTGCTTCAAGCTATTAGGAAATTGTCTCCTAAAGTCTCCTAGAAAGAGCAACTAAAAATAAAGGAAGGACATTGATATACTCTGAAGATTTGATGCCCCTAAATCTCATGTTGAAATGTGATCTCCAGTGTTGGAGGTGGAACCTTGTGTGAGGTGTTCAAGTCATGAAGGTGGATCGCTCATGAATGGTAGGGTGCTGTTCCTGCTGTTATGACTTATTGCTCTATTAGTCTATGCTGAAGCTGGTAATTAAAAAGAGCGTGGCCTCTCCCTCTTCTCTCTCTTGCTCTCCCTCTTGCCATGTGACACACCAGCTCCCCTTGCCTTCTGCTATGACGAAAAGCTTCCTGAGGCTTCACCATGGTGCCAAGCTGGCACCATGCTTCTTGCCTAGCCTGCACAGCTCTGAGCCAAATCAACATCCTTTCGTTATAAACATTCTCAGTTATTCCTTTACAGCAACACAAAGCAGATTAACACTGTTTCTTTGTTTTGTTTCTATTAGTCTCCTTTCCTTTTTACTGGCAACACAAGAATTAACTGGTAGACTGGGATATCCAAAAACAAACCATATGACCTACCAAATGTTTGGTTTAAGGATTCTTTTTGATCCTCTCCTTACTCTACATATGTACAGAGAAGTAACACAACAGAGCATAATATTTTGACAGAGCATGTATACAATCATGACTTCTAAGGCAATGTCATTGGTATGATTCATTAGAATTTTTGTTTATTTTTTGTTTTTGCTTTTGTTTGAGGCAGAGTCTCGCTCTGTCGCCCAGGCTGGAGTGCAGTGCCACGATCTCGGCTCACTGCAACCTCCACCTCCCAGGTTCACACCATTCTCCTGCCTCAGCCCCCCAAGTAGCTGGGACTACAGGCGCCTGCCAGCACGCCTGGCTAATTTTTTGTATTTTTAGTAGAGACGAGGTTTTACCATGTTAGCCAAGATGGTCTCGATCTCCTGACCTCATGATCCACCTCTTTCGGTCTCCCAAAGTGCTGGGATTACAGGCGTTAGCCATCGTGCCCGGCCGATTCATTAGAATGTTTTAAAAAACTATATCTTCTATTTATTTTGAATCAATTGAAAATTCATATAAAAAGAGTTTTGTTGAAAGGCAGGCATTGTCAGAAAAGTAGAGGCAACTTCTATCTTTAAAAAATTCAGACTTTCAGGCCGGGCGCAGTGGTTCACACCTATAATCCCCGCACTTTGGGAGGCTGAGGCAGGTGGATCACCTGAAGTCAGGAGTTCGAGACCAGCCTAGGCAACAAAATTAGCCAGGCGTGGCGGCAGGCACCTGTAATCCCAGCTACTCAGGAGGCTGACACAGGAGAATCTCTTGAACCCGGGAGGCAGAGGTTGCGGTGAGCCGAGATCCAGCCACTGCAGTCCAGCCTGGGCAACAAGAGCAAAACTCCATCTCAAAAAATAATAATAATAATAAATTAAATAAATAAATTAGAGTTCCAGAGATGTTATAGAGGTTAGTCCCTTTTTGTCTAACTATGAGTTTATGTCTTCAAAGCTGGTCCTTGACCATAAATAATAAGTTATATTTGTTCCAAAAATGCACCATAGATAGTAATACTAGACATGAGCAAGTCTCGAGATAGTTGAGATGTATATCAGTATTTCCACTGAATCTCACGAAGTTGGAGAAATGTAGTTAAAATTCCATTAGTAATAATAAAGGGAAAGAGTGAAAGAGAGACAAGAGTGGGTGTGGTAGTTTGTCCAAATATTGCCTCTTTCCCCAGTGTCAGCATTTATAGCTAAATTTTGGAATGGACAACTTACCTTTGTAATTATGAAACCATCAATCAAACAGCTTTCCAGAGACGTAACATATTCTCATTCAAACTACTGCACAAACGTACTGAGTGTTAAGAGATTTAGCTTTTTAGTATAATAAATACTAATTGTGAATACCACTTATCCTCAATTGTATAACATTTTATTTAGCAGTTTCACATTTGTTTTTCTGAGGAAATAAACCTGGATTTTTAATTCATGGCTTCCAATTTCATAGTATGTGTGTAGAGACTTAAAGGAAATGGAAGGTTTATTCTTTAAGAGTTTCACTGATATGAACAGTATGGATATTATCTTAAATAAATTTGATAAAAATACAGTTATTAGAATACTTGAACTTTGGTGAAACTTACCCACATTTAAAAAGAGCCCCCCTTACTATCATCATACTAATTTCTCATTCTGTCTTCATGATTATTTCTCAATTTTAGCAAAGTACTATAAAGTGCTGATTAAGTGTTTTTCTGACCATAATCATGTAGTATAAGTAAAGAAAAAGTCCTAGAGGCAAAATCTGTGGCGCAAACTATTCAATGAAAGTAAGATATTTGCTCTGCACACACTAGTATGATTACTATTATGAATTACGATAACAATAGCAAAAACAACATTAATACCATTAATACTAGTAGCCAATAGCTATTGAGTTTCTATTTGTGCCAGGCATGTACATGTATTATATCAAATAACTCTGTAAATGTGGCTGTTAAGCATGCAATCGTGTTAACAAATTTTAATTGCATGAGAAAGTTCAGGTAGTAAAGTGACTTGACTAAGATCATATAGCTAGTAAGTTGGAGAGCTAGAATTCTTGTCCTATAGTTTGAATTTTAAGTCATAGAATTTTATATTCACAAATAAGACTTTCTCTCCCCCTGCAAAAGAAGATCTTAAAATGTTTGTCTTTTTTTTAAAAAAATCATTTCCTTCATAGTGCTTCTCAACTACACTTGGTGATATGCCTGCATAATAAAAGTATATACAAAAGTTCCCCTAAATGACCAAATATCATTGTTGGCACACAATGTTTTGTAAAGTAGCAAGTAGGTATAGATCTTTGCTTTTATGGCATAGTTTCAACTTCAACTTAGAAATACCTTGCATACTCTATTTAAAGTAATCAATTTCTTACTAAGTAAATTCTTTCTTTTGTGACCAGAAATATCATTGATTTTTTTTTTTTTTCTACTGCCAGGTAGACTCAATAAAATGGACAAGGACAGAACCTTACCTCTGTAACTTGCTGTCTTTTTACTCGACATTAGAAGTTAAATTGTCCTGGGGACTGACTTGAATAGATAGTATTCAAATTGTTGAAAATAGAAACAATAATAACATTATTTTAAGGTTTATATTGTTGCTTTGGCAACAGAACAGCCAACCCCACATAATTATTGATATCCCATATGCAATTTCTTAAAGAAAGTGCTAAATTTTTAGTTTTTCATCTTTCAGTGCTTCTTTTTCTTTTCTATCTGTATCACAATGAAGAAAACAGGGAGGATTATGTCATGGGAGTAGAAGAGACCATTTAACCCTTCATTGAAGTGTTCAACATTTCACAGCCAAGAATATAGCCTCAACCAGAACATGTTTTTCTGTATTTTCGTTTCTATGTTCCATTCCCAAGCATCTTTTTACTACAGCATGTAACTTTATACAAACCTCTATTGCAGAACATGGCAGTACTACCATCTTTAAAAACTACTGATGCAACACTAAAATCAAATGTCAGATGAGATAGTTAGGCAAGGTTTCAAAATGTAAAGAATTGTTTCTTTTCTTCCTGAGAAAGGAAAAGAAAAACCATTTAACCAGAGGAAACCTGGAAATTTTAAACTGCTCAGTTCAAAAGTAAGACATGTTAGGTTTTGAATGGTGACATTTTAAATAAAAAATTATTTTTCTGTTAAATGCTGAAATCAGACATGAATATATAGAATATGATGGCGTAAAAAGGAACAAAGAACAGTGAAGTACCCTTTGTTTTTTACTAGTCACAATGTTTATGAATTTTACTTAACCTAGAAGTTCTAACCTTTCCAATTCCTATGCCACTTACTCTTCAACACAGGATATTAAAATAATAATTTAAATAAAAAATTTAAAGAACAGACAAGCACATCTGTGACATAGTAACTTTTTATTCAGATTTGAGTTTTTCTGAAAATTAATTAATGTAAGTACACTTACATTAATTTGCATTAAATAACCTGTATTTTGCAATCTCAAAATTTAGTATTCGGTTTTGAGGTTCATTTCAAAGAATTGCCAAAATTGTTCAAATGTATTTGAAACCTCTCCAGAGTTTCATGATTCTATTTTGGTTATGAAACAAATCTCTTTACTCTGAGGTAGTGAATGTGTTCAGATTATTAATAAATACTTTAAAATTAATTAATTATCATTTCTAACTTTATAGGCACAATCTAAGTATCTAATTTGTAGATATAGTCCATGGCTATTACTTTATATTACATTAATTTAAAAACTTCTTCCCTAATTGTAAGCTAAAACTGACATGTTTATATCTCATGTTTTACCCATTCATGTAAATTAAATTGTGTTATTATTTTAAGACAAATCAGATGCAATTTGTAAAATCCACAGAATTGCGTATATATGACCGGATGTTAAAAACATTTCCAGGACTTATTTTAAGTAATTCTTGTTTATCTGTTAATACGCTTAGCTATTTTTATCTGATATATTTTTATAGTAAGAAAACTATTTAAAAACTATAAAGGGTTAAGAATTTTTCTTTTGTAAAGTAAGTAAATTCTTGTAAGGTTGTGTCTTCATATTTACATTTGATTATACAGTTTTGCTGGCTGGAGACTTTCTACCTTTTCCTGCAGAGAAAAGAATAAAAACACAGAAATAAAAAATGGCAATTTACACTATTCTTTAAAATAAATATGAGAAAACTAAAAAAAAAATAAAAATTCCTCAATCTCTCTGAGGAAAGCATCATATTTTAGAGGGTGGTATAAAATAAAACATTTCTTCTTATTGACTAATGTTCATTAGACTCTTTTTCCAACGGTTATCTTCCTCACCGTATGCTATTATAATAAAGATAAATTGTTTTCTTTAATCCTGTTTAATCACTGCCTAGTAACATTTTAATATATATTAAAAGGCAAGAATCCACAATTGTTGTAAATAAAATTTAGAAATCCAAAGCATTTGGAAGAAGGAGTAGACTTAGGCTGAAAAAGTAGCGACACGTATTATAAAGTGACGGATATGTGTAAGTAAAATTGTCTTATATTATCTAACAAATCTTTGGATTTAGACAAGGTTATCTCTGTGCAAAATATTGAAAATTTTTGCTCTTTAAGAGCTACTTGCTCTTTATTACATATATTTAAGTACTCCAAAAAAAAAAAAAAAAAAAGAAGAAGAAGAAGAATGAGAGATGAGTTTAGAAAAGAAGTAGGGAGGTTTACTTTTTTTTAACTTTTATTTTAGGCCCAGGGGTAAGTGTGAAGGTTTCTTATATAGGTAAATTTCATGTCATGGGGGTTTAGCGTACAGATTATTTTGACACCCAGGTAACAAACATAGTATCTGACAAAGAGTTTTTGAGAAACCACCAACTGCTTTCTACAATGGCTGAACTAATTTTGATTACCACCAGCGGTGTATAAGCATTCCGTTTTCTCTGCAACCATGCCAGCACCTGCGTTTTTACTTTTTAATAATCGCCATTCTTACTAGGGCAAGATCGTATCTCATTGTGATTTTAACTTGAACTTTTCTAATGATTAGCGATGTTTTCATATGCTTGGCTGCATGTACGTCTTCTTTTGAAAATTATCTGTTCATGTCTTTTGCTCACTTTCTAATGGGGTTATTTTTTCTTGTTAATTTGTTTAATTTCCTTACAGATTCTGGACATTAGACCTTTGTTGGATGAATGGTTTGCAAATATTTTCTCCTATTATGTAGGTTGTCTGTTTACTCTGTTGATAGTTTCGTTGCTGTTTAGAAGCTCTTTAATTAGGTCCCATTCGTCATTTTTTTTTTTTTTTTTTGTAATTGCTATTGGCATCTTTGTCATGAAATATTTGTTGGGTCCTATATCCAGGATGGTATTTCTATGTTGTATTGTAGGATTCATCAGGAATATTGGCCTGAAGTTTTCGTTGTTGCTGTTGTGTCTCTGCCAGATTTTGGCATCAGAATGGTGCAGGCCTCATAGTTAAAGAGGACTCCCTCCTCCTCAATTTTTTGGAATAGTTTCAATAGGCATAGTACTAGGTCTTCTTTATGCAACTGGTAGAATTCAGCTGTGAATCTTTCTGATTTGGGGCTTTTTCTAGTTGGTAGACTTTTTATTACTGATTCAATTTTAGAACTCTTTATTGGTTTGTTCAGGGTTTCAATTTCAGTTTGGTTCAATCTTAAGTCGTTGCATGTTTCTAGGAATTTTTCCATTTGTTCTACATTTTGTTTTCTTGTTTGTGTGCATAGAGGTGTTCATAATAGTCTCTGAGGGTTTTTCTGTTTTCCTGTAGAGTCAATGGTAGTGTTCTCTTTGTCATTTCTGACTGTATTTACCTGGATCTTCTCTTTTTTTTATTAGTACAGCTAACAATCTATCAATCTTATTTATTCTTTCGAAGAAACTTTTCCTTGATTCATTGATTTTCTGTGTGTGTGTGTGTGTGTGTGGTTTTTTTTTTTTTTTTTTTGCATCTGTATTTCATTCAGTTCATTGCTGATTTTGGTTATTTCTTGTCTTCTGCTAGCATTGTCATTGGTTTACTCTTGTTTTTCAAGTTCATTTAGGTGTGATGTTAGGGTGTTAATTTGAGATCTTTCTAACTTTTTGATGTGAGTGTTTCAAACTACAAATTTCCTCTTAATACTGCTTCAGCTGTGTCCCAGAGATTCTGGTATGTTGTATCTTTGTTTTTCATTAGTTTCAAATAATTTCTTGCTTTCTGCCTTAATTTCATTGTTTACTCAAAAGTCAATAAAGAGAAAATTGTTTAATTTTTATTTAATTGTAAGGTTTTGAGAAATATTCTTGGTATTGATTTCTATTTTTATTGCACTGTGGTCTGACAGGATAGTTGGTATGATTTTGATTTTCTTGAAGTTGTTGAGAATTGTTTTATGACCAGTTGTGTTGTCAATTTTAGAGTATGTGACACATGCAGATGAAAGAACGTATATTCTGTTGGTTTAGGGTGGAGGGCTCTGTAGATGTCTGTTAGGTCCATTTGGTCAACTGCTGAGTTCAGGTCCCAAATATCTTTGTTAGTATTCTTATTGATGAGCTGTCTAATACTGTTAATGGAATGTTGAACTCTCCTACTGTTACGCTGTGGTTATTTAAGTATCTCTGTAGGTCTCTAAGGACTTGTTTTGCAAATCTGGATGCTTCTGTGTTGGTTGCCTATATATTTATGAAAATTAGGTCTTTTTGTTGAATTGAACCATTTATCATTATATAATGCCCTTCTTTGCCTTTTTTGATCATTGTTTCTTTAAAGTCTGTTTTGTGTGAAATTAGAATAACAACTCTTATTTTTTCTATTTTCCATTTGCTTGGTGAATTTTTCTCCATTGCTTTACTTTGAGCATATGATTGTCCTTGCATGTGAAACGGATTTCTGGAATACAGTGAAGAATTTGGGTCTTTATTCAACTTACCACTCTGTGCCTTTTAATTGGGGGAATTTATCTCATTTACTTCCAAGGTTGATATTGACATATGTGGTTTTGAACCTGTCATCATGTTGTTAACTGGTTATTATGCAGACTTGATGGTGTAGTTCTTTATAGTGTCAGTGGTCTTTGTAGTTGGTTGTGTTTTTGTGGTGGCTGGTAATAGTTACTCATTTTCGTATTTACTGCAACCTTAAAGTCCTCCTGGTACAGTGGTAGCAAACTCCCTTAACATTATTTTGACTGAAAAAGATCTTATTTCTCCTTCGCTTTTGAAGCTTGATTTGGCTGAATAAGAGAAAGCTTAATTGGGCTGAATATGAAATTCTCGTAAATTATTTATTTATTTATTTATTTATTTATTTATTTATTTAAGGATGCTGAATATAGGCCTGTAATCTCTTCTGGCCTGCAGAGTTTCTGCTGAAAGGTACACTGTTAGCCTGATGGGGTTCCCTTTGTAGGTGACCTGCTCCTTCTGTCTAGCTGCCTTTAATATTTTTACTTTCATGTCAACCTTGGAGAATTTGCTAACTGTGTATCTTTAGGGGTAGTTATCTCATATAGTATCTCACAGGGGTTCTATGTATTTCCTGAATTTGAATGTTGGTCTTTCTGGCAAGGTTGGGATGATTTTCATTAATGATATTCTCAAATATGTTTTCCAAGTTTCTTGCCTTCTCTCTCTCTCTTTCATGGATGCCAATGAGTTGTAGATTTGGTCTCTTTATGTAATCTCATATTTCTCAGAGATTTTATTATTCTTTTCTTTTCTTTTTTTGTTTTTGTTTTTGTTTTGCTTTATTTCTTTCTGACTGAGTTTATTTGGAGAACCAGTCTTCAGGCTCGGAGATCATTTCCTCAGCTTGGTCAATTCTGCTGTTAATTTTGATTGCATTCAGATATTTTTGTAGTGAGCTTTTAAGCTCTATCAGATCACTTTGGTTCTTTCCTACAATGGTCATTTCATCTTTCAGCTACTGTATAATTTTATTGTACTCCTTAGATTCCTTAGACTGGGATTCTACTTTGGTGATCTTTATTCCTATCCATATTCTGAATTCCGTGTCTGTCATTTCAGCCATTTTGGCCTGGTTAAGAACCATTGCTGGGATCTAGTGCAGTCATTTGTAGGTAAGAAGATACTCTGGCTTTTTGAGTTGCCAGAGTTCTTGTACTGTCTCTTTCTCATCTGTGTCAGCTGACATTCCTTTAATCTTTGAAGTTGCTGTCCTTTAGGTGTTTTTTTTGTTTGTTTGTTTTTTGGGTCTTTTAAAAATGTTTCATTGATAAACTTAGGGGTTTAATTGTGGTATAATGTGGTCTCAGTCAACTGGTTCATTTTGGAAGGTTTTAGGGGACCACGGTTCAGCTTAGCACTCCTGGGCTACATGCTCAGTCTCTGGGGTTTTGGTACTGAGCTCTCAGGTTTATTCTCTGGCCGTTTGAGGTTAGGAACCTGTTCTTCAGGAGGGGTTGCACCACTGGCAGTGGTGGGACAGTGGGCTGCACATGCACACATATGCTGTTTGGAAGGGGAGTCAAGGTCTGCCACATGCATGTGCTGGCAAAGCAGTGGTGGGGGGTGCTGTGGTTGATGGCATCCTGGGAAAGCAGCAGTAGGAGGCTGTAGTGGGGGAAGCTGCAAGTGAGCTGGAGCATGTCAGTGTGCACCGGAATATAGGAGTTCTCTGATGATCATGCATGTCCACTGGCAAAGGAGCTATTTTGAAGACACCCAGTAAGCACCGTGTTTGAGATCTGAGTCTGTGATGCAAGTGGACACAGCCAGGTTAGGGTATCAGGAAAGTACGGCAGACAGGGATCTTTCAGATCAGACTGTCCCCATCCCATGGGCAAGACTGCCCTGCTCTGTCCAGGTGTGACAGTCACCTATAGGGTAAAGCTTCCGAGAGGAGGATGGTCAGTCTTGGAGGATGGGCATGCCTGGCTGTGCTCACTGTAGCCGTTCCTGCATCAAATCCTCTGGGCTTCACACAAGCTAGAGTCCTTCCTCTGCTACCTCTTTAAGCAGCTCCACTTATCAGCTCAAGGGTCCATGGGAGTCTCCTACTTCTAAGATTCTTGAAGTTCCTGTTGAGAGTGGGCCACTCCTCACCTGTTAAACTCACTCTTTCCCCAGAAGTTGCTGGAGGCCAAGAATGAGTCTTGGTGCTCCACAGCCCCGTGCAGCATTCCCAGCTTCCCCTCCCTTCAGTGCAGCGACTGTATCCTCCTTCTATCCATTTGCTATGTCTTCCCTTCAAAGATTTGCTCAGAGTGTGCCTGTCTTCCTAATGTCCCAGTCTTTTGGTGGGGTTTATTCTTCCTGGCTGTGTTTAATCAGCCATCTTGACTGATGTCTCTGAAGTGGGGAGTTTGTATTCAGAATTAGAGGGTTAGAACTTTCTAGGTGAGCTTTATTTTAACAGAATATAACGCTATTTTTTAATCTCCATTTTCTCCAGACAATAATAGATTCTTGATTTAGGATACAACTCAAGGCTAAACCAAAATCTAGATATGACATGGCCTCAGAAGAAAGATCAAATATGTGATAAGGCTATAGCACTCTTTGTTAAGACCTCAGAAAGAAATATGGTCATGTGATCTAATAAAACCTCTAAGTTAGAAAAGTGTGATAGAAAGCTAAAGGTAAAATACACATTAGTAACATAATATGACCTAATAGTCAGTAATTAAACATAGAAATTGGAGAATGTCTTAAATATGATTGGGGGTGTGTGTGGCTTTTAGCAGAGAGAGTTGCTGTAGATGGGAATCAAATGCATAGAAAGTCCACACAATGAGAACGTTGTATTAAATTGCAGGAAACTCAGACTATCCATAAAAAGACTTCTAGGTCACCAACTTTCCCAAGGCAGAAAATAAACAATGAGTTTTGATAGTCTGCCAAAAATGATACGTATCGCAATGCCCTTTTCTGGAATGATGAGAGTAAATTGTAGAAAAAGAAGTTGGTACCACCACGTGGAACCAACAGCTGTGTAAACAATGAATTGGGGAACCACTCCCAGTGAGCAGAACCAGGACCCATTCAAACAAAAATCTACTTGACAAGAAAATCCTTACTACATTATCTATCCTCAAAAGAAAATGCAAACCATCAATAAAACATTCTGACAAAATAGTTGCAATAATCCTAAGAGGCTCATGTCATAGGTGTTATCCTGACCATAATATCTCTGGAATACATTCCTGATAGGAAAACTTCATTTTATTATCTTTGAAAAAAATTTTCCAGAACCGTTTCCTCCCAAGAAAATAGGTATTATTCCTCCCACAAAAACATTTCCATTTCAGTGCTTTGAAAGAAGCATCACTTTTAACCTGGAATAGAAAGAACATGAATGAAGGATGGCTTGTCCCTCTGACTGCTGGAGATGTTTTCCATATTTACCTTAAAAAAGAAATTCAAATCAAACCACAAACTCAGCTTGACATTTTGTAATATTAGTGTTATATAAAATATGAAATAAGCACACAAAATGAGAACTATATATATCTACCACTTTCAAGAGCTCAATCTGGTTTTGTATGGTAACATTCTATATTTATGGCCATATTTTACAAATATCATGTTTTGACAAGAAAGGAGATTCAGAATGCAAAGAGGGTTAGGTGGAGGCAGGCATACAATTTGCATTTGCTACTGGGAGTTTATATGTCCTGTCAAACACGCTTCTGTATAAATGCTAACATTATGTAATATTGTGACATAGCCCATGACCTGAAGTCAATTAGACATGATTCTAATTCCAACTAAGCCTCATACTAACTGTGTGATTTTTGAAAAGTTAACTAAGAGATAGGAATTAAATTTGTAAATTGAGTATAAGCAAACTCTTTCCCAGGAATTGATGAAAAATATCTAGAAATCACATATGCATAGTTCTGATCAAAAGCCTGATATTTAGTAGTACTTTTCAAAAAGTAGACACATTGGTAGTTTCCCTTAATATAGATTTATAAAGTTAACGTGGAATCATGTAAGAGAGCACGATGTGACATCTCCCAGACTCCCAACCTAATCCAACAGAAAATGTATAAATCATAGCCAAACTTCAGATGGCAGTGAAGAAAATTAAGTATTTTTTAATTTTGGTAGAGTATTTGGGCAGAATAACAAAATCATACACTAATCATATTCTATCTCATGTACTCAAATAGTATTTAGCTAAGAGAAAGATTTTGAAACATAGGTTTCTGTTTTATCTTTGGGTTGATAGTTAGGGATAGTACTTCCCCAAAATTTAATAGGCCAAATAAATAATAGAAATTTCTTTCACAAACAATAAGAACTGTGATTTCTGTCTCAAACACATTGACCCGTTTTCTATTCTTTATAAGTTTTAAACAAGATATCCTCATTCAAAGGATATGCTGATTTTAATTTTAAATAAGATTAAACTAGTAAAATATAACCTAAATATTTTTTAAGGGAAAAGATTTTAATTATAGTGACATAAACAATCAAGAAAAGTTCTTTGTGCTTTCAGTAATATGAGAAATATATCTTCTCTAAATCAGAATAGGCTGAAATAAAGTCTAAGATTAAAACAAAATTGGTTGAAGTGAACAAATAATTCAACAGAACTCAATATCTGATTAAAACATGAGTTTGTAACCTCAGCAGTATTGACAGTTCAATCCTGATAATCATTTGGGGGATTTGCACAGTAAGTTGTAGAATGATTTGCAGTATCTTCTCCTTGCTAGATGTCAGTAGCATTCCTCAATTGTGAAAAGTAAGGAAATCTCCAGGAACTACCAAATGCTGTTTGAGGGGACAAAATTTCCTCTACTTGAGAACTATTGAGGTAGAGGAATTGAAGAACAAAATGGACATTGCAGAAAATTGAATACATGTATATATAAAAGGCAACATTGTGAAGTTGGAAACAGAAGTCAAGGCAAAGGAAGAAGATACTATAATAATAATCCACAATTTAATAAATATGATGCAAAATATACACATTCCAAGTCAAAGGAATAATCAAGAAAAAGTAGAATAAACTGTTCATCTCAAAATTATCTAATTTCACGTAAAAAATGGCCTGTTATATGTCCAATAAAATCAAGTATAAAAGTCATAGTTAAATGTATTCTCAAGAACTGTACCAGAATCCAGACAAGAATAAAGAAGTACAGAAGATATATCTCAATATATATTTCTAATGAAAATAGATATTAATATTATAGAAATAACACTATTAAAAGGAAAATGTCATGATATTAAGTAGGAAAATTCTAAGTATATTCTAGTGACAAATGATAATTCTAGCAAATTGAGAAAGAGAATTTAAACTTAAAGCAGAAAAAAAAGGCAACTGCTCCCACCAAATTTAAAAAAAAAAAAAAAGGAGAGAGAGGCTCTTATGGCTCTATTACTATCAGAAAAATTAAAGGCAAAAAACACAAGGCAAAAAAATTATATAGCTTTTTTATTCACATTAAAATGTAATATGTGCTAAAGGTTTGGATTTCTGTGTCAAAACACATAGCACCAGGGAACTTAAAAAAAAAAAAATGTTTGCAGTGCAAGGACCAGACAAAACAATAAATTTTGAAGAGAATTTTTATATACCACTATCAGTCTATAACAAATCCACTAAAAATCTAATTAGAGTTAGAAAAACTCTAATACTTAGATATATTCAAACTTACTGATTTAAGCATTTAATTTTATGTTCCACAAACCTGAAGAGTAATCATGGAACAATTAAAAATAGGTTAAGTATACCAGCCTACAATGAAAACTTTAATGAAGTCTTAAAATAAAAACTTTTCTATCTAACTTAACACAATCTATGGAATAATTTTAAAAGTTTGTGTGGAAGTATTTTGTTTCTAGATAAGATATGGAATAATATACAGAATAATAAGCTTCATCAAAATAACAAGAAATCACAAGATATACCAAAAGTACATTTTATTAAGCCATCAGAGTTAGAAAGAAGTTTAAAAGATGAAACTGTACAGTGGTGAGTGGGGAGCAGAGGACACTCTCCTGTCAGTTGCTAAAGTTTGGGCAGGGATGGTGGACATGAAAGATGGACAGAAAAGGATTGTCTTTGCTCCCGTAAGCAGGTACCAGGAAAACATCAGACAACATTTAGGAACACACTTTCAAATTTGCAGCAAGACCAACACTTTCATATTTGAAGCAAGAAGATTATGGGATGATTAAATACTTCTTTTCGTAAAGTAATTAGGAGCTGAGTAGGGCAAGACAAGAGAAAGAGCTCTTACAATCTCAGTCTCACAATTTCAAAATATCAAAATATCAACGTCTATCTAACAGGTCTATGTTATTACAGTCTCACAGATTCACAGTTTCAAAATTCTCCCGAAGTGAGATTTAGAATTGTCAAGGTGCAACATTCTCAGGGTCAATTTTCATGTCAGCAGGAGTATTTGATCATTCTGTTGTTCCTCACAAGTCTTTCTTATCTATTAAAATCTCACAGCTATTTCTTATCTACTATCTGGCCTTTTGTAACATCACACTCATGTGAATTTTATATTGAATTAAATAATCACTTCTATTCATTGTCTTTTGCTGATTTCTCATTCATCAGCGGATCTTAAATAATCCAAGAGCTTTTTCCTTAGTCCTCTTTTCTTTCCTATCCCCACTCTATTCCAGAACATTCGCAATCATTCCCATCAATAGCTTAGTTACTAATCATTACATATCTACAACTCCCTAGTATAATTCACGTCATGCCTAAAATCTTACTTTAAGCCAGGAAAAAAATGGTACAGAGATAATAAAATTGACCAATGAAATAGAACATGGAGGCTAGAAACAGGCTTATGTGTAAAAAGAAACAAAACAGTAAATTCCATACATAGTGGAGTTGCATCGTAAGTAACTGAGAAATAAGACATGTTTTAATACATAATGCTGGAGCAATTGATTATCCACATCGAACAAATAAAAACTAATTGAATCCTTTCTACCACATATTACACAGAAATATTCTATCTACCACATATTACACAGAAATATTCTATCTAGGTTAATAACTTAAATATAAAAGGGAAAATATAACACTTTTGGGATAAATCATATGATGAAAGGGGATGAATTGCCACTATATGCACTGATATGAAGCTCAGAAATATTTTTTTTCAGTGAAAAAGTTACACTGAAGAAGGTTCTGTGCAATATCACTTTTGTAAAGTTCTGTCCCAAGCAAAAGTAAATAATACCTATAAAATAGTAATGCCTATCACAGAATAAAACAAGATAAAATTAAATAATTTTTTAAAAAATGATAAGCACAATATTCAGACTAGTCATTTTCTTTGCAAGCTGGGTGGATAATGAGATATTTCAAGAGATGTACACTTGCTTAGATTCATAATTAGTAATTTTCTATTTTTAAATAGATTTTTTTTTTTTTTTTTGCGTCTCATGCTACTGCATCCATATCAATCATTTATATTACATATATTCTTTGGTTTATGTAAAACATTACAAAATAAATGAATTTTAAAGCAAAGTTAAAATAACACACCTAAAGATTACAGTAATAGCTAGAAATGTATACTTTTGTTCTGTCATACTTAAGAATATACACGCAAAATCCCTAAGTAAAACAGCAGCATGTTAGTTTTAAGAAAGTTTTTTTTTTACCATACTTATATACATATATATATTTATATTTATTTATTTTATTACCATGAGGAAAATGAATGTTTTGGAAACTAGTGTATCTCTCTATCTGTGGCCTCAACTGGGCTCAAATGAGTTCAACAAAATCACTTCATTACTTATAAAACAATAACAATAATATAACCTTAAAACTACTCCAAGAAAACTTTTCTATTATGGTTTCCTATCATGAAAGACACTTACTTTAGACTAATGATAATTATTATACTTAATAATAGAGTTCTAAAGATGTATTATAAAAAGTTAGAAAAAACAAGAGGAACTAATATCTATTATTACCATTTTAAGGACATAATTTTTTTTTTTTTTTTTTTTTTTTTTTTTTTTTGAGGCCGGAATCTGTCACTGCAGCCCAGGCTGGAGTGCAGTGGCGGATCTCAGCTCCTGCAAGCTCCGCCTCCCGGGTTCCGCAGCATTCTCCTGCCTCAGCCTCCCGAGTAAGCTGGGACTGAAGCCGCCACCTTAGCCCCTAGTTTTGTATTTTTTAGTAGAGAGGCGGGTTTCACCATGTTAGCCAGGATGGTCGATCCTCCTGACCTGAAATTGAATCCGCCCGTGCGGCCTCCCAAAGTGCTGGGATTACAGGCTTGGTACAGCGCCCGGCCTTAGGACATAATTTTTTATTCAAAATATTTCAGACATAACTATTGGAAAAGAGGGAAATCAATATTATTAGCATGCATATGTATGCCAGTACACACATACACACATCCATATCTATACATGATTTTTCCTCAGTATTGCAGGGTGTTAGTTCCTGGACTCTCCCATGGATAACGGAATCTGGGGATACTTACATCCTTTGTATTAAATGGTTTAGCATTTGCATATAACTTACATCCTCATGTATACTTTAAATCATCTCTAGATTACTATAATACCTAATACAATGCAAATGTTATTTAGTGATTCTGCTGTAGTTTTATATTTATTAATTTTTATTGTTGTATTTTTAAAAATATATTTTCAATTTGCAGTTGGTAGAATCTGGGATAGAACTCATCACTGGTGCTGTGCACATTCATAAACCAATACCAGTTTCACACGAAGTGGAATTTGTAAACTGACGACACCAATAAGGGGACATCTTTGGAGTTGTAGTCAGGGTCACATAGATTATGTGAATGTGCCATTAGTGGATGGATGATCAATATATGAAATAAAGTTTCGGGGTTGTTAATAAGCAAAATTAGGTGCTTATTTAGTAAGGCACCTAAAAGATCCAATGCAAATGTCTAATAAAAGGACACAGTGAAACATAAATGATACATAAATACCTGTCATTTAGCACTGTATCAGAAATAACTCATAAGAAAGTATAACTTGAGCCAGGAACAGTGGCTTGCGCCTGTAGGTCCAGCTACTAGGCAGGCTGAGGCAGAAGGATCACTTGAGCCCGGGAGTTTGAGGATGCAGTGAGCTATGATTGTGCCTCTGCATTCCAGCCTGGGTGACAGTGTCGCTACAACTATTAAAATAAAATAAAAGCTTAATTTAAAAACATTTAGAGAAACAGTAACAAAAAACATAATTTCACTCAAGTAATGTTGATTAGATGTTTGAATTATGGGTATCTGAAAAGTATAAACTTTAGGATTAAGAAAAATAAGTAAAATTAGAAATTAATCATGTTTTTGGTGTTTTTAAATGAAAAATCTATGGCAAAGATATCATTTATTTCAACAATAGTACATGTTTTTGGTATTACCCCAACAAAAATATACAAATATTTGTCAAAATTTTTAAGTTGATTCTAAATTTCTCTAGATGGAAAAACTAAAAAGAAAATTTCACTTCAGATTACAATACAAAATCATGGTAGTCGTTATAAGTGATATATAACAGCCTTATTAAAACAACACATTCATTATTACCAAAACATTGTGGAAAATCAATAAGTGAATTAATTATAGAGAATTGGCAGTCCATTATGGAATATTTCTATAATGAAGACACTAATATACACTGATATGACATTTTAGATTAACAAGGAGGTCAATTAGCAATGCTGGAAAAATTGATTTTCTAATTGAAAACAATGAAATTACATGGTCATTTGGCATTATAAACAAAAATAAATTTTAGAAGTTAAAAATTATTATCTTGTTAAAAATTAGCCATAACACATAAAGACAAAAAAAGAAAGAGATGCCTCGGAAAGCTCATCTCCAAAGCATAAAATATCTTCTAATACTAGTATCAACTGAAAAAATCATGAAGAAGTTGTTTTGTTTTTGTTTTTGTTTTTTAATAGAGACAGGGTTTTGCCATGTTGCCCAGGCTGGTCTCAAACTCCTGAAATCAGGCTAACCACTTGCTTGGGGCCTCCCAAAGTTCTGGGATTACAGTCATGAGTCTACATGTAGTGCCCAGACTTGAAGTATTTTTTAAACACTTAACCAAAAGCAAAGAAAGTGTCATTTATTTCAAATATGTATTGAATTATCAACTTTTCCAGAAGTTATGTATCCATCTTTATTTGATTTTGGAGAGTTTGGAGGCTTTAATCAATGTATAAATAATAAAGATGAAAGAGAGGAAAATGATGCACTGTTAAATTCTGGTCATATTATACCAACAGGCATCGATCCAACAGTTTACTGGGAAATGAGAACAATACCAATTGCGAAAAAAGATACATTCAGAATGATTCTGATAGGAACAGGAAGCAGGGAAATACTGGGCAGAAGAGGGCGGTTCTCTGGCCAAGGTCCCACCCTCAAGCTTGGAAACTATGGCCCTAAATGAGAACATTTATGCCTGTTTTCCCTCCCAAATGTTACTTTTTTGGCCCACCCTGCTCCCTTATCCTGTGCCCGTGTAGACCCCAGACCTCAGCTGGCAGAGAGAAAAGCAGCTGAACGTCCAGAAGAGAAGCAGCAATTGAGCGTCAAGAGACTATGGATGGGCGTGCCTTAACTTCAGACGGCACCACTTCTGGGAGGAGCCCGGCCACAGATGGCCAAAATTCAGGGAAAGATCATCTTCTCCCGGCACCATCCCTTTTCCAGCTCTCCTTCCGCTGAGAGCCACTTCCACTGCTTAATAAAATCTTCTGTATTCATCACCTTTCATACTGGTCATTCGACCTGATTCTTCCTGGATGCCAAACAAAAACCCGGATACCAAGAGGGCAAGGTGTAAAAGGTTGTCATCCTGACTCCCTACTGATCTGTTTAACATTTAGCGATACACGAAAGGCAATTGCTAAAAGAGCATTGCTTGTAACACACCTGTAGACGTTGCCATGGGACCGGAGCCCAGAAGCACTCGCGCCAGCCAGGGCACCCGCCCACCAGTCTGCTCCCTCTCCCGCAAAGGATTTGAGCTTGGTGGTGGCCCAGTAAGCGAGTCAGACCCCTGTTACAAGTCCTGCGAAGGGGTCGCGGGAATTCTCCCGTCTCAGTTCCAGCTGAATACGACTATAAGTATATGGATAGAAATAAGTAGCACACAAAAATTGGCGTCTAATTTCTGAGTAGTGAGCTTTTTTACTTCATAAAGTTGTTAAATATTGTAGATCTTTGGGTAGAGGGGTGGGTCACACCTGTAATCACAGCGTTTGGGAAGGCCGAGGCAGGCAGATGACTTGAGGTCAGGAATTTGAGACAAGCCTAGCCAACATGGTGAAACCCCATCTCTACTAAAAATACAAAAATTAGCTGGGCGTGGTGACGTACACCTGTAATCTCAGTTACTCAGGAGACTGAGGCATAAGAATCGCCTGAACTCGGGAAGCAGAGGTTGCAGTGAGCTGAGATCATGCCACTGTACTTGGGCCTGGGAGACAAAACTAGACTCTGTCTCAAAATATAAATAAATACATAAATAAATAAATGTGTAGATTTTTAAAAACTCTATTTAAACTAGGAAGGTAAATAGGATTATTTCAATACATCAAATATATATATTAAATACTATGATATAAATGAATGTTATCACATATATATTTACTCCTTTAATAATTAAAAAATAAAAATAATAGGAAACACATAATACATTTATTTTAGGAAAAAAATGTATGTGTGGATAAATGATACATATGTAGACATTAAAATATAATAATTTATTAACAGGCGTTTTTGCTTGAACAAATCATGCAATCATACTACTGGAAAGACATTTGACTGCTACAAAGAGAATCAAATAAAAATATCCATTGCCCATATGATAATACAATAATAAATAGAATAAGAGCCTGACATTTCAAATGAATATATTCCTCAGAAATATCAAGCCAAATGCTTAGTTTTTGATTTTTTTGTGTTTTCATATTTGGCTTAAGATTGTTTTAAATTTTCTTTCTACTTTCTTCTTTGACCCATTGGTTATTCAGGAGAGGGTTGATTCGTTTCCACATATTTGTAAATTACCCAGTTTTCCTCCTGTGATAGATTTCTAGTTTTATATCATCATAGTTAGAAAATATGTTTGATATGATTTTAATCTTTTTAGATTTATTAAGTCTTGTGTTTTGGCCTAACATATGTGATTTATCCTGGAGAAAGACTCATGTGTACTTGAGAAGAATGTGTATTCTGTCACTATCAGATGGAATGTTCTGTATAGGACTGTTAGGCCCATCTATTTGATCTATATTGCTGTTCAGGTTTGCTGTTTTCTTATTGATTTTCTGTCTGCATGGTTTATAGATTTCTTGAAACTGGGCTATTGAAGTTTTCTACTATTATTGTTTTGCTATCTATTTCTTCCTTCAGTTCTTTTAATATTTGTAGATTTAGCTGCTCCAATGTTGGTGCATATATGTTTACAATTAGTATATCTTCTTGATGAATTAACCCTTTATCATTATATAATGATTTTTTTTTTGTCTCTGTGACAGTTTTTGACTTTGAATTTATTTTGTCTCCTATAAGTATAGCCATCCCTGCTCTCCATTGTTTACTATTGGCATGGAATATCTTTAACTATCCCTTCACTTTCACAGCCAATGTGTATCCTTAAAGCTAAAGTGAATATCCTATAGGCAGCATAGAGTTGGGTCTTGTTTTTGAAAATCCATTCAAATAGTCTGTGTTTTTTGATGGTCTGGAGTGCAGCAAAAGTAGTTCTAACAGAGAATTGTATAGTGATAACTACCTGTATCTAGAACAAAGAAAAATCCTAACTTTACATCTCAAGGAACTAGCAAAAGAGCAACAAAGTAAGCCCAAAGTTAGCAGAAGGAAAGAAATAATAAAGATCAAAATAGAAATAAGTGAAGCAGAGCTTTCTAAAAAATAGAGAGGATACATGAAACTAAGAGTTCATTTTCTAAAAAGATAAACAAAATTAGCAAACACTTAGAAAAACTACCTGAAAAAAAGGGAGAAGACACAAATAAAATTGTAAATCAAAGAGGATACATTAAAACTGATACCACAGAAATACAAAGGATTATAAGAGATTTTTATGAACAACTATATACCAACTGATTGGATAATCCAGAAAAAATTGATAAATTTCTAAAATAAAAACCCTCACCAAGACTGAATTATGAAGAAATAGAAAATCTGAACAGACCAATAACAGTAATCAAAAACTTCCCAGCAAATACCAATCCCAGGATCAAATGGTTTCACTGGTGAATTCTACCAAACATTTAAAGAAGTCGTTCCAATCCTTTTCAAAATCTTCCAAAAGAAAACAAATAAATAAATAAAAGCAAGGAAACTCTTCCAAACTCATTTTACAAAACCAGTGTTATCTTAAAGCCAAAAGATAATCATTGTTGGCAATGATGTGGAGAAAAGGGAGCCCTTGTTCACCAATGATAGGAATGTAAATTTGCACAGCCATTATGACAAACACTGTGAAGATTCCACATAGAGTTGAAAATAGAACTACCACATGATCTAGCAATCCCACTAGTAGGTGTATATCCAAAGGAAATGAAATTAGTATCTCAAAGAGAGATCTTTATCCCTATGTTTATTGTAGCATTATTCAAAATAGATAAGATACGAAATCAATCTAAGTGTCTGTTGTTGGAGGAATGGATAATGAAACTGTGATATACATACATAGATGGATGGATAACCAGATAGATTAGACAGATTGATAGATGATAGATAGATAGATAGATAGATAGATAGATAGATAGATAGATAGATGAGTAGATAGATGCACACACAAAATGGAATATTATTCAGCATTAAATAAATTTAAAAATCCAATCATTTGTGACAACGTGGATGAATCTTGAGGACATTATGCTAAGTGAAATAAGTCAGATACAAATATTGAAGGATCTCACTTATTTAAGGAATCTAACAAAGTGAAATTCAAAGAAGCAGATGGTAGACTGGTAGTTGTGAGGGGAAGAAATGGAAAAATGCTGATCAAAGTGTATAAAGTTCCAGTTATACAGGATGAATAAGTTCTGGAGATCTAACATACAGCATGGTGACTGTAGTTGATAATACTGTATTATATACTTGAAATTTGCTATGACAATAGATTTTAAATATTCTCTCCACAAACACATTAAAAAATGGTAACTATATGAGGTGATGGATATGTCACTTAGCTTGATTATGCTAATCATGTCACAATGTATACATATAATAAAACATAATGTTGTGTACCTTAACTGTAAGCAATTTTGTCGATGCATCTGTAAAGCTGGAAAAAATTAAAAGTAAAAATTAAATTGCAAATTATTTTTATTAAGCAAGTTATATATATTTCCTTTTCAATGTAGTTGTTTAAACATATATGAGAGAAAGCAGGATATCCTTAAGAAATCCTTAATTTTTTTCTCTACTAAACTATCTTGAAAACTTATTTTGCTATGCCATTAATAGCCTCTGTAACATTGAAAATATGCATGAACCAAAGGAAATAGAATATCTGTCCTTTTATAAAACACAATAGACTCAAAGGCTAAAAACTATATCCTGAGCAATGTTACTGAATTTTTTTGTGTTTGGCAAGTTTAACCATATTTAAGGAAGAAAATTGTCGGTAATATCATCTTCTCTTAAACTGAAACTGGCTAAGCACGGAATATTTCAGGCCAAGTACCACGTTTCTGGCATTAGGAGTCCTCCATTTGGAAAACAATGTCATAGGCTTCATGCAGACAGATGGATAAATGAACAAAAGCAAAATAACATCCTAAGTTTTCTTCTTCTTCTTCCTGCTTGGTCTTCTGCCAAATGAAACTATAATTCTGTAGAAAACGGAAAAAAAAATTCTGGCACAAATTTAACTCTTCCTATGTCAATTTTCTCGCTGAATTTTATCTTCTCTGGCATATCTCCATTTCATAGAATTAATATATTAGCAACTTGCTCAGAAAAAATATTTAAACAAGTTCCCTCAGTATATAAATTATTCTTTGGAAGAAAGTTACATCTATATTTAACTACTTAATTGTCTGTTGTTGTGGGTTGAATTGGATCTTCCCGAAATTCATATATTAAAGTCCTAACCTCCAGTGTCTTAGAATCTGGAGACAGATATTTTAAAGAGGTAATTGAGTTAAAATGTGGTCATTAGAGCAGATCTTAATCAAATATAAGCAGTGTCCTTCTTACCCAATAAATGAAAAAAGAGGCAAATATTATCATTAGAATTTCTCATTAGTACATTCACTATACAACAGCCTAGAAAAATGGACTGGAGGGGGGATAATACCAGAATCTGAATGTATGACAAAGCAACATTCTTCATAAAAATAGTCAGTTATAAAGGGAAGGATATTGTTGTGTCTCGGGAACAATCAAGAGGCTTGACTTCCTAGACTGAAAACCACATGTTGGATAGCATTAGAACCTTTTGGTTAGATAGTTAGAGGTTAGATTATGGAGGCAGAAGTAGAAAGATTTAGAAGTAGTAGAGGAGAAAACATGAAGGCTCCAGTGAACAGAAATAGCATAATCAAAGTAGTGCCTAGAAAAAAAAATTGCCGATGCAGGCTATGCATTTCCTCTATATTTTAGTTTTATGCTTGTAAATCAAGGATAATGAAATATGATTTATGGGGAAATTGGGAGGATTAATTATACAAACTAATATTTATAAAAAGGTTTAAGAAATGCTCAATTTAATGCCTTCTTGCATCAAAGCTCAGAGCATTTGCATTCATTCTCTGATAAATTTCTATTCACATTTTCTCAATTTACTTTAGATTGAGCTCTAAGGAAAGTGGTTTCTGAGAACATTTTCTGAAAGTGAAGCACCTGAGGAAAGCAACCAGCAGAGCCAGACCATCTCAGAGGTATAAGGAAAAATAAATTCCCATGATGCAAGGTCACTAGTTTCTTTTCTTCTTCTTCTTCTTTTTTCTTTTTTTCTTTTCTTTTTTTTTTTTTTTTTTTTTTTTTGAGTTTCCCTCTTGTTGCCCAGGCTGGAGTGCAATGGCGCGATCTTGGCTCACTGCAACCTCAGCCTCCCAGGTTCAAGTGATTCTCTTGCCTCAGCCTGCAAGTACTTGGGATTACAGGCATGTGCCACCACACCCAGTACTTTTGTATTTTTAATACAGGTGGGGGTTCTCCATGTTGGTCAGGCTGGTCTTGAACTCCCGACCTCTGGTGATCCGCCCGCCTTGGCCTCCTAAAGCGCTGGGATTACAGGTGTGAGCCACTGTGCCTGGCCAGTAGGAAGAGTTTCCAAGAGAAATAGACATCCCCCAACTATTTTTCTCACCAGGTGTTCAGCCGCTCATGTTGTCATTGTCAGATTCCAGAGTAATAGTTCAGGTCACCCCATATGAAAATTAACAGTCATAGGAAAAAGTTACTTTTGGAAAAGTAACTTTCCAAAAATGATTAAGAGATTAAAACTGTCTATTAAGTTTTTTCTATAAATTTGATTATAATTACAATTACACATTATTTTAGAATAACCAACAAAGGTTTAAAAAGCAAGTTAGAAAAGTGAGATTAAGCTTCTATATGTACAAGCTATCCACATGTAAAATTCTTCTTATACAAAATACATTAGGCCCTAGAACCTTACTACTTATTTTTCCATAGATTTTTGTTTCACTGTCATGGATCATATTTACCTAAAAAATGTCCTCACAGAGTACACAAACCTTTAATACCTGCTATGACGCTGTTTAAAAACAATTATTCATTCATGGCACTCGTTGTGATCGGTAGAGAAGATTTTATTCTATGGGAGAAAAATTAAATTAGGTTTAGGTACTACTGCCCTGGATTGTTGCAGTGCAGAAGAGAAATTGGGTTCAACTTCAAATATAGCAAGTAAAAGTGGGGATTTACAGCCAAGAAACAGGGTGGAGATCAGTGGGTGAAAAACTACTAACAACAAACATTAAGGGTAAAAGGGAATTCTGGCTAAACCAACCAACCATGATTCTTGCTGAAGGCAGGCAAGGATGATCAGGTATCACCAGGGGAATGGTGGAGTATGAGGAGCCTTATCAGATAATGAGGGTATTGTGATATCAAGGATGGCTAAACTGACTTAGCAGGCTTCTTACTAATAGTGGACAATGCAGAAATGAACACAAAAGTCTAAAAGTCAGGACCAACCTGAAAAAGATTTTAGGGAAACTTAGCTAGAGTTTGGTCAAAGAATCCTTGCTACCATTTAGTCATAGTTACAATATTACTACCAATAATACAATGTTTTTATTCAACAAATAAATATTTGTTTAGATATTTGAGATACAGTATTTTCCAGGCACTCCTCTGAGTATCTCTGATTGACAATGAGTAAATGGGACTAAAATAGAGAGGTTTTTTTTTCAAAATTTTCTTTATACGTATCTATTTTTTGATAAGTGGATATTACATGTATGCCAAAAGGTATTAAATACTATTATCCTTGTTTGTAAGACATTTTTCTCGGTAATATTGCCTTCTATTCTCATCTTGGACTCTTCCAATTAAACCATATATTCACTCTCTTAACAATGCTTGCCTTTTCATCATTAGCAAGTGTTAGAAATTTACTCTTTGTATTCTATTCCCACCCCCACTATTGTAATCAAGACTCTAAATTATATGGCCCAAAACTGTATTAAATGGCTTTCTGATAGAGCTTCCAAATCTACTTTTTCTTCTTTTCTCCCTCATCTTATTCAGTATGTGGCACTCTGCTCTTTGTTAAATATAAAGAACTATGGCATGGTCGTCTGGAGATTTGGTTCCAAGTTTCATTTCTATCATTATTCCATCACATTGTTAGTGTCACTTAAAGCACTAGATCGTATTGCATCAACTTGAATGGATGGAGATAGTACCAGGATATGGCTGTCTTCTCTCCTTTCCATAAACATTTTTGATGCTGATACTTTTAACTATCTAATTGATTATTTCCTCATTCTCTGCGACCTAATATTTTAGTTTTTCATCTCTGCTATCCCACCTTTATGTGTTTTGCTTCAAATAGGTTAGCACACTACAAAAGCTTCTTCTTCATAAGTTTTTCCTCTACTTCCCTAATTAAACCTATTTTTAACCTCAAGATCCAATATAATTATTTTCTTTCTTATAGTCTTCTACAACTATTCAGACCATTCCTCTTTTCCTCATTTTAGCTGCAATAGCAACTATAATCAGTTCTGAAGACTCCTGTAATTTCATCTTTTAGTTGCTTTGTGTGAATCATTAATAGAGAATTTGTTTTTTTTTTTCTTTTAATAATGTGTAGTTCATTATACAGTGGAGGCACGTTAATAATTATGGGTTATAAGAAAAGATAACAATTGAAAAATAACTGTTTTGTGCACTTGGTGGAATACTTGGCATGAAAAAGTGAGGACTATTTATTTTCTCTTATTGTTCTGAGATGGTAGTCGGAGCTTTTTCTCCTGGGGCATTGGATTTTCTGCCTTTTATTCTGTCCACCCACCAAATTCAGGTGCACAAAAACTAGGAAATGACATTCGGGATTAATGGATAACTGGCACTGGGTTTAGGCTCTGGATAAGGTTCAGAGATATCTGCAGAATGTGTATTGCTTTTGTTACTGTCAAATAGAGCATATTTAGCTTTATTTCTTTTGTGATAATTAGTGTCCCTTTATAAACTTACTTTACTTTTTCTTGTAAGAAATGTGTGTAGATACCACACAAATCACCAGCAAAACAAAACAGAAACAATTTGTGTGAGGTATCTGTGTTGAATTTAAACATTAAACCAAAGCAATGAGGCACACCAGAATAAACAAAAGGTATATTTTTCTTCTCCCCCAAAAGCTCACCGTATTATGTCATGTTTCAGTCGCCTGTCTCAAAATGTTAGAAAATGTAACTGAAAGTGGCTTAAACAGTAAATGGATTCCTAAGCTCAAACCTTCTCACAATCTGAAAGTTTGTCAGTTTAAGTCTGGTCATTCGGCAACTTGAAATGGTCAGAAATCAAGGAAATTCCCACGTATAGATCTGACTCATGACAATTTGGCCTTGGTCATCATGCTTCCCCTCATTATTATAAGATTGAGCATGATCTCCAAACATCATCTACTTCACCCTAATAATGTTAGAAGCCACAAACCAGAATATGATATATTTGTGATCCTTTTTAAGTGCAATATTTTCTTCTTCAAATCTCCTGTTAAAAATCAACCAGTAATCAAAATTGTATTATATTCTCATTTCCAAACTACTAAGATGAAGAATGGAACCATTTGGCTATCAATAGTTAGCTTAATTCACTACATGAGGCAAAGGAGAGACACAGATTCCATTAAAGCACAGGACTATTTGGAACCTAAAACACAAGTCAGATTCTCTACTAAGGATGAAGGTGAGAGGGTTTAGAAGTGAAATAATATATTATGTTTATCATGTTCCCAAACTCTTTATGAACAATTTTGAAAGATAGAAGAGGACAAATATAATTTGAATCAGCATAACTGCTTAGTGAAAATAGAATTGGGGTGGATATTGAAGTAAAAGATTTTTGTTTGTGACTCGTTTTGTGATTCCTGTCTGTGATATTACTGTATTTTGTTTGAAGTCAGTTTCTTTATAGATTAATTAAAGTTTTGCAGAAAGGATTCAGTAAATCACAGGTTTTCAGTTAGGGCATTTCTATGGGAATACCTAGGACTCATAGTTTTGGAGGTTTTATATAATCATAAATAAATATGTGTGTGTGTGTGTGTATAAATATATATATATATATAATTTTTTTTAGATGGAGTCTCACTCTGTCGCCCAGGGTGGAGTGCAGTGGTGCGATCTCAGCTCACTGCAAGCTCCATCTCCCAGGTTCAGCCATTCTCCTGCCTCAGCCTCCCGAGTAGCTGGGACTACAGGCGCCTCCCACAACGCCCGGCTAATTTTTTGTATTTTCAATAGAGATGGGGTTTCATCTTGTTAGCCAGTATGGTCTCAATCTCCTGACCTCGTGATCCACCTGCCTCGGCCTCCCAAAATGCTGAGATTACAGGCGTGAGCCACCGCGCCTGACCCAATCCCATATTTCTCAAAGCTTAGTTTACTGTTTTATTTATTTATTTATTTATTTTGTTATTTTTGTCTGACGTGGTTAATTTGAAAGACCTGTCTTCGAGCGCTAATATTCTTCCTTCTTCTTAGTCTAGTTGCTAAAGTTTTTGTCTATATTCTGTAATTTCTTCAATGATTTTTTTAATTCCTAAAGTTTTGTTTAATACTTATCTCTTTAGTGAATATTCATTCATATTCTAGACTGTTTTTCTGATTTTTTTGTGTTTGTTTTCAACTTTCTCTTGGATCTCATTAAACATCTTTAACATCAATATTTTAAACTCCTTATCTGATATTTCAAATATTTCATTTTGGTTAGGATTTATTGCTGAAGTTAATACCATCCTTTGGGGGGGTAATAACACTTATTTTGTTTGTTTGTTTTTTGTACTACCAGAACTGTTTCTCTAGTTCCTTCTCATCTGGCTAAACTATCTTTTCTTCTTATTTTTGAATTTACTTTCAGGTGGATGAGTTTTTGTTTTCTTTCTTTTTTTTTTTTTTTTTCCTTTGAAGATGTGACTATAATGTATGTTGTGTATCGTTGTTTGGTTTCAGTCCTGGGTGCTTTCAGTGGCAATGACTCCACATTTGTTCCTTGGTTATAAATGGTCTTTGGGCAGAGGCTTTCTTAAATGCTGACTGAAATAGCGATGTATGGGATGTGTGATCAGAACTGGGATGGCAGATACCAGGAAGGTTGTTTCATTCCCTAACGCTGCACTTGTTAGCGGGTTTTGCATTGGATTGTGCAGTTCAACCTCTAGGCCACTAGGTGGTGCTTACAAGTAAGAGCCAGCTGTAACTGTTTCTTTTTGGTAACAGGCTTCTGAGGTCTCGAAACAGTCATCTTGAAAAACCAGAAGAGAATAGTTGGAAGTTATTTATAAAAACATGTAATATTTGAAGACATTGGGCAAAGATAAGTTATTATTCCAGAGAGATCGAATTTAGAATTTCAAATAACACCAACATGGAGGAATGGGTGTAGTTAATGAAGACTTTGCAGACTATATATAAATTTTTACTATCAAAAGTAGTTCACATAAAAAACTAATTGGGGATTTTTAACTATGTTTTGGTGTTTTTTTGTTTCATTCATTACTTGACAAGTGTACAAAACTGATAGTTTGAGAAATGTATTCTTTAATGAATGCTAGGAATATGTTTTGGAAAAATTTATGAGTCAACAATTTTTATTATAGTTTTGTTATGGTAAGAAACACATAATTTAAAATTACCACCGTAACCATTTTAAGTAGTGTTAATTATATTCAGATTATCGTACAACTTTTTCAATTTGCAACACTGAAACTCCATACACTTTTCACAGTAATTCCTACTTCCATTCCTCCCAAACTTGGGGATCACTTCTCTTCTTTCTGTTTCTTTTATTTTGCACATGTTACTGATTTTACCAATCACATTTCTTAATATAAATAGTTTTAATTGTAGAAAATATTTTCTGGCTTTTTATTTCTGATTTCAGTATTCCTTTTTTTTTTCTCAGCTGAAAAATGTAATAAATTCAGGAGTTAGATAATTTTATTTTCACTAAATAATTTGTCTGTAAAATACATAAAATTAGAAAGATAAATATAAATGAAAAGGTAGTGATCATTGCAAATCAGATAGTACAATTATGAATGTATCTATAACTCCAAGAAGATTTCAAAAATCTCTGACACTAAATTTTGTGAGGACTAAATAATGAGTTATGAGGTAATTGTTTCATGTTTAATTTGAGCTTTCCTGTCATTACTCATTTATGACTCTGCACAGATGGTATTTTGTTAAAGAAAACATAATTCTTTTTTTTTTTATTTTTAATAACTATTTAAAAACCTCCTTATTGATGCAGAAAGATACTGCGGGGGTGGGCATTTATTGATTCATCCATCCATCTTTCCAGTCATTCATTTAAAAATATTATTACAACTTTACAAGTATTAGAAAGACAAACATGTTTCTCTTTTTCTTTTCTTAAGAACTTTCCAGCAGAGTACCTAAAAAATAATTCATACAAGAAATGCTAATAGAGTAAAAGAACAAATTAAAGTGATAACCAAGAATAAACATGCACTTGCACTACAAACTATAATGTAATATGAAAGTTCTATAACAAATGTCTGAAAATATTGCTATGAAAGCACTGCATAGGCATAAGGAGACTTTGGAGAAACAGATGACCACTGAAAGATCAAAGACACATATTTAGAATTTAAAGATGAGAGTAAGAGTAAATATGACAAATTAATGACTGAATATAGTTCATACTTGATCTGGAATGACTTGTAAAAGAGACTTTGTTTACTGCATCCATTACATTTTTTAAAAATGTGTGTCTGCTTTAATTTCACAGGTCTTGCATTTCAAGGAGCAATTGTGATTTAGTCAACAAATTCACTTGGAGAGAGGCACACAACAAATATATGAGATTTCATTAATGCATAAGGATCCAATACATATTTCTGACAATACAAAGCACTTAGTAAAGTATGGAAATGCATAAATGTGAAATAGCATTAAAAGAAAATAAATATTTGGAAAATGTTACTACTGGAGGGAGGAAAAACTCTTTCTTTATGAACATACAATTTATTCTCACTTATTGCAGATATTAAGCAGACTTTTTGACACTGGGTACTTATGTGCAGACTTTTCCTTTCTTTTTCTTCCTTGTAAAAATCTGTGTTCATATGCATCTGTGTCATGAAATAATTAACATATCAATGCACCCAACTATGCTTGAATATCATTAAGTAGATTAAAATGAATGATAAAAGCTCCCTCTAATAAAATGAACATAGCTCTTTTTCTTGTTAATTGTATTGAGCAAAATCCTCTCTTGGGACTGAGTCATTAAATTTATTTTCTCAATCTATAAAATAGAGCCATTAGACATGCGACTTGATCAACATAAATGTCCAATTAAAGCAATTCAGATCTAAATACATTTCCTACTCAAATGCTATTTTGTTTACCAAGACTGCTTTAATAAGAAAGGAAGCATATTTTCTTCTTTCCTACATACTGGAATAAGAAGCAAAATGAAACCCATGACTATCTCTCAAACACATTTATATCTGTTTTTGCAAGAATACCAAATATGGATAAATTGAAGGCCTAATGGCCAAGACATTAAATATTATTGAATGATGATCTGAAGAAACACAAATATCTATAATCAAGGCAGGTAGAATGAAATGGCCTCTGGTGGATCAAAGTAGACTTTTCATTTTCTTTCTTTCTTTCATTTTTTTTTTTTTTTTTTTTTTTCTGTAGTGGGACATGAAAACTGAAGGCAATCCCTAAATAAATTCATAATAAACATTACAATGAAATTAATCTTAACAAAGTATAACTACTAAAACATAATTCTTTTCCAATTTTTTTTTTTTTGAAAAAAAAAAAAAAACCAGCTCTGTCGCCTTGGTTGGAGTGCAGTGGCGCAATCTCAGATCACTGCCAGCTCTGCCTCCTGGGTTCACGCCATTCTCCTGCCTCAGCCTCCCGAGTAGCTGGGACTACAGGCTCCTGCCACCGTGCCCGGCTAATTTTTTTGTAATTTTTTTAGTAGAGACGGGATTTCAACATGTTAGCCAGGGTTGCCTCAATCTCCTGACCTCGTGATGCACCTGCATCTGCCTCCCAAAGTGCTGGGATTATCCTTTTCCAAATTGTTAAGAATTCTTTATTTTCTTCCCATTAATCTCAGAATTGAATGAAGGAAACATTTTGAAAATTCAAAAAATCAGCTAAAAGGAATCTTAGGCAGGAAGATCTTCCAAAGGAAAAAAAAAAAAGAATCAGAAATGCAGAAAATATTGAATTTTATGGAATTTCAAGGGTGAGTCAAAATGCTTGAAATAATGTTTTAATGTTATACTATTTCATGTATAAGAACCTCACAAACATTTTCTCATCCCCAGCCATTTACTGGGAAATTTACTTGCAAATCATTTTATTATTGCAATCATTATGCATCTATGAATTGACATTGAGATCCACAGTAAGAGTTGCCACTTCTTATTGAGTAGTCAGGTATTCTGTAAACAAATTTTTAAAATGACTGGGAAAATATTAAATGAACCTATACATTTATGTGTTGGTGCTATTTCTTTTTATAGATGAGTTTCCACCTGAAATAATTTGCCCTCTGCCTGAAATACATATTTAAACAGCCCTTCCAGTGAGTGCTTCAAACTTTCTCATCTTTTATTGTATTCTACTTTCCACTCATTTTTTAAGGATATTTTGAGAAGATATTGAATTATCATTGACAATGTTTCCCATTAATCTAAATACGTCATCCCATTGTCTTCCGAAATACACTTTAGAGGATGAGGAGTCCACAATTATCTTTATTTTTGTTTCCCTTTATTTAATCCTTCACTTTCCCCATACTACTTGTATGACTGCTTTCATTACTGTTTTTTGGGGATTTAGTTATAATGTTATTTATGCAGGTTCCATGAAATTTAGAAAAATCTTGGGTATCATTTCTTTAAATATTTTTTTCTCTCCAATTCTTTTGAAATACTTAAACTTGATTTATTCATATATTGGAAAGATTGATATATTCTTACATGTCTCATAATTTTTCCGACTCATATTTTTCTCTCCATTCCTCAAAAGTTTGGACAGTTTGTATTGCTATGTTCTCAAGTTCACTGTTGTCAAATTCAACCAAGTGTCTGATATTCTCTTAAGCTCAATAGGAGAGCTTTTTTCCCTCTGAAAGTTGCATTTTAGTTTTTATAGAGCTTCCATTTTTCTATTCATTCTGTTGATAATATCTATTTAATGACCTAAAAGTTATCTACAATTCAATTCACAATTGACATTTGAATTTTTTTTTTTGAGACGGAGTCTTGCTCAGTCGCCCAGGCTGGAGTGCAGTGCAGTGCAAGCTCTGCCTCCTGGGTTCACGCTATTCTCCTGTCTCAGCCTCCCGAGTAGCTGGGGCTACAGGCGCCCGCCACTATGCCTGGCTAATTTTTTTTGTATTTTTAGTAGAGACAGGGTTTCACCATGTTAGCCAGGATGGTCTTGATCTCTTGACCTCGTAATCTGACTGTCTCGGCCTCCCAAAGTGCTGGGATTACAGGCGTGAGCCACCCTGCTCGGCCATTTTAAAATTTTTTTGTTGATTTTTGTCTTCATCTTTATCAGTCTTAAATATTTCTATTGACTGATTTTTCTCTTGGTTACAGGGGTAACCTTCTTTTTGTCATGTTTAGTAATATTAGATCATATGCTAAACATTGCAAATTATGCCTTGAATGTTTAAATTTTTGTTTAAAGAATGTTAGGCTATTTAAAAAAACCAGGTAGTTTATTTCTTGGCAGATCAGATTGATCTTTCGAAGACATGTTTTTGTAGATGTAAAATAGCTTCTAATATACAGGTTAGGTCTAGTTAAACTTCAGTCCTTCTCTTAGTTTTATTGGTATATCTACTGAATACATTAGCTGATACTTAAAGACTTCAATTCTCGTTAATCAGAAACAAAATGTCTCTTGATCTTGTACCAGCTCCTCAGTAGATGTTATTTCCCTGGTAGTCATATTTTTTCTGAGCCTGTAGAATCTGATTCTCTACAGCACATCTTGGCATTCAGTCAAGGACACAAAGCAAGACTTAAACAGATTCCTGATTTTTTTTCTGAATAGATTTATGTTCTCTAGAGTGCTACTCCACAAATTCTGGCTCATGTCACCCTCTCAATCTTATATATCTTTGCTTCGTTCCGGAAAGTAATTTTGGGTTTTAACTCCCCTCCTGATGCTATGACATGGTTAATACCTCCAAGTAAAAACCCTGTACAATTGCGGGGGCTCATCTCATTTGTTTCCCTCTTTCAGGAATCACTTCTTCGTAGCCAGTTGTCCAAATATGAAAAAAGTTGTTTTATTCTTTTCTCCAGTTTACTAGTTGTTGACAATGGAAAGAATCGCTGGTAGCAGTTATCTAGTCATGACCCGAGGCAGAAACTTAGATTTTATGACTAAAAGTAAAGTAAACGTTTTATTTAAATATAAAGCCTCAAATAACTGCATTGGTTGGACAGTTTGGAAGGAAAACTTTGTTGCTATAATTTTGGTGGGAATTATAATATGGGTCACCACACAGTATGGTATTATTACTAAGTTATTAGTATAAAGGATATTCACATAACTAAACTTTTCAAATGGAGCCATGCAAACCAGCAATACTGTTACAGGAAGGGATAGGCGAGATAGCTATGTTTGTAAAAATAGTGAAGAAATTGATAGAAAAAGTGATATTCCAATTGCACTTAATAACAAGAGCAACAACCAAAATAAAGGATAATGTTATCGTCAATGTGATCCGTGTCATCAAAAAAAAAAAAATGCAATTATTCTGAAAATCACTTTGAACATATATTTCATTGCAGTATGTATAAATTCATAAAGTGGAAGAATTACCATAATAACAAGACATGAGTAAGAGAATATTCTCTTGTTTACTTAAATCAGATAAAAAAGAGGAACTACAGGAAAAGGAGAAATAGGGGCAGAAAAAAAGATGAGAGTGCATAAGAGGAAAAGGAAGTGACTGTCAATGGCACATAAAGCGGGTACTTCAAGCAGGTAAAGTCATGTACCACAT
Organism: Papio anubis; assembly: GCF_008728515.1. NCBI lineage: Eukaryota > Metazoa > Chordata > Mammalia > Primates > Cercopithecidae > Papio > Papio anubis. The sequence continues at coordinate 156,244,829 of NC_044978.1, read as the reverse complement.
ATATTGTTTTGGACAATGAGTAACTATATATATGACAGTGTTTTCATAGGATTATAATGGAGGTCAGAAATTCCTCTCACCTAGTAACATGTTAGAACTTCCAGTGGGACAAGATGCGGAGGCGGAAAACAAGTGATATTTATATTCCTGACCCTGTGTAAGCCTAGGCTAATGTTTGTGTTTGTGTCTTCTTTTTTAACAAACAAACAAAAAGCTTAAAAAGTAAATAAAACATTAAAAGAATAGAAAAAAATCTCATAACATAACATAAATATATACATATATATGTTTGTACAGCTGTAAAATGTGTATTTTAAGGTTATTACAACAGAGTCAAAAAGTTAAAAAAAATTTAAAAGCTTATAAGAATTACAGTAAGCGAATGTTAATTTATTATTGAAGAACGAAATTTTTAAAAATAAATTTTAGTGTGGTCTGAGTATACAGCGTTTATAAAGTCTACGGTAGTGTAGAGTAATGTCCGAAGCCTTCACGCTCACTGCCCACTCACTCACTGACTCATCCAGAGCAACTTCCAGTCCTGCAAACTCCATTCATAGTAAGTGACCTATACAGGCAAATCATTTTTTTAATCTTTTATGCCACATTTCTACGGTACTTTTTCTAAGTTTAGATACAAAAACATAATTACTTTCCAATTACTTATAGTATTCACTACAGTAGAATACTGTACAGGTTTGCAGCCCAGGAGCATGAGAGGCTATACCACATGTTTAGGTGTGTAGTAGTCTATACTGTCTAGGTTTGGGTAAGTACACTCATGACCTTTGCACAAGGATGAAATTGCCTAACAATGAATACTTCTCAGAATGTGTCCCCATCATTAAGTAATTCGTGACTGTACATTAGTTTGCTAAGGCTGGCATAACAAAATACTGGATAGTTTGAACAAGATAAATTTATTTTCTTACTATTTTGGACCAACAAGTCTGAAATGAAGGTTTCAGTAGGGTTGGTTTCCTTTTCTTTTTTCTTTTTTTTTCTTTTTGAGACTGAGTCTCACTCTGTCACCAGGCTGGAGTGCAGTGGTGCGATCTTGGCTCACTGCAACCTCCTCCTCCCGGGTTCTAGTGATCTCCTGTCTCAGTCTCCTGAGTAGCTGGGATTAGAAGCGCGCATCACCATGCCTGGCTAATTTTGTATTTCAAGTAAAGATGGGGTTTCACCATGTTGGCCAGGATGGTCTCTATCTTCTGGCCTCATGATCTGGCCCCCTCGGCCTCCCAAAGTGCTGGGATTACAGGCATGAGCCACCGCGCCCGGCCGGGTTGATTTCTTTTGAACTCTCTAGTCTCGGATTGCAGGCGGCCATCTTCTCCCTGTGTCTTCACATGGTCTTCCCTCTGTATATATTTGTGTCCTAATCATTTCTTTTTTAAGGACATCAGTCGTATTGTATTAGGACCCAGAGTTATGACCTCTTTTTAACTCAATTACTTCTTGAAAAACCTTATCTCCAAATATAGTCACAAACTGTGGTGGTTAGGACTTCAATCAACATACGAATTTTGGGAAGGAGACGATTCTATCCATAACAATAGGTAATACATTTGTGAGTCCTAATTCTTTAAATGCTCAATGTTTCTGCAGCTTTTACAGTGCCATTGAAGAAGACTTTTCACGTGGGAATCCTGGATAATTATGACAATATGTTCGCTATAATTTTTTTTTTTTTTTTTTTTTAAAGACAGGGTCTTACTCTGCCTCCTAGCCTGGAATGCAGTGACACAATCTCAGTTCACTCCAGCCTCAACCTCCGAGCCCAAGCAATTCTCCTACCCCAGTCTCCTGCGTAACTGGGACTACAGGTGATGCTATAATCTTGTAAAAAATGCATGGATCTATAAAGATATGCCTTTAATTATTTTATTGAATACCTAGCCTACAGAAATAACCTATTTTTATTTAACATAGATGAAAGTAGGAGGTAATTATTCACTAACTCATTTTTTAAAAATAAGCAATGATGATTTATAAAATAATACGCTATTTCAATCCCAATAATTATTGCAAATGTGCATGCTTTAAGATATGTTTATTTAACTTAATATAAGAGCTCAGTTTAAGGTTTGTAGGTCAGTGATAGACAAAGATAAGAGGAAAGTAAGTTGCAGAGAACATTAACAGAGTTATCTATTCGAAACTTTCCAAAATGTTTACGGTGGTTTTTCTTCATGGTTCCTTTAAAAGATGTTAATGGATTAATCAATAATTTTTCATGTACATGTTCAAAACAATAACGTCAAATTTTCTTAATCCAACTTAATTAGGGGAATAAAATATGAATTAGCCTTAGATATTTTAATATTAATATTTTTATTCTTACATAATTTTGTGATGATTAACTTGAAAGATTTCTGATTGTGATGTATACTCTTCCAAATTAATATAATATTTAAAATTCTACATACTGTGCTAAAATTAAGTGAAGCATGTTTGTCATTCTTAAGACATATGCTAAAGGAAAATTGCAATTTAATCTAGCTTTTAATTTTAATATTTTTACAGATAAGAGTAAAGACTCAGAACATTTGAGCTGCTTATGTCATATTCATCTGGTAATAAGTAAAAGTCCTTTAAGTCAAAGCTAGTATTCTTTTCCCCATTTATTTCCACAAAAGTATTTAGCTAAAGAAGGCGGGATTCTTTTTTACTAAGTACTTTTAGTTAATATTCTTAATAGGAAATGTATTTCCAGTTTAGGTTTGTCTAGCTTAACAATATTCAAACTCTTCCAGATATATCATCTCATGTTTTCAATATTCACAAGCACACATTTTAGTTATATTTATTATTTATTTATTTAACAAACAGATATTATTGATGCCAACTGATGAGATACGTATTATTATTTTTTACATTTTGAGGAAGTAGAAATTGAGGCATGAAGCTTTATATATTTGCCCCAACGTATGTGGTAGTTGATGAAATTAGCATTTGAATCCAGCCAGTCTGCCTCCAGGATAAGTAAGTTTACCCACAAAATATTCAGGTATAAATGTCAATCAGCCAAAGTATGTTGGGTACATAGATATAACCTGACTATGCTAACATAAGGAAAAGAAAGATGAATAGCAAAGTGGATGAGCAATGCTCTCAAAACTTTTCCTAGATTAGACATTTGTGTTGTCCATTCAAGAATAGCTTCACAGGCCTATTGCAGTGTCTTTAGAATTGTAAGTTCAAACCTTCTTTTATTTCTTGAGTTGTATTGAATTATATCTGTAAAGATATGTTATCTTCCATGACTTTTTGCTTTACCTCTCCAAAAACTACAAATATTTGTACCTAGTATTTACTTTACCTATATTCTATACGTACCACTTTATCTTTTGGTGTTTATTGAACACATTTACTTTTTTTAGCTCTCTCTTGGCATGGTTTACATATTCATTGTTTCGGGGCGAGGTTAGGCTCTTAAAATGGGTTTTGCTATTTATTTCTCTACCAGCTATCATATATCTTATTTATTAACAGTAAAGTATTTCATACATTTAAATATCATAGCTCTCATTTTGGAGCAATTAAAATTTAATAAAACAAACATTGAAGTACATTACAACTTAGGAGAAGATATATTTGAATATCTTATTTATACTTTGGAAGGATAATACATGCTCCTACATTATATTGTTTAAAATTTTGATTCTTGTTTTATGTGATTATGAATTCGTGTTTACCCTTTTTCTTATATAAAAAAAGAATGAAATAGTATAGTGTTTGAGGTATGATATTCAAGATAAATACTATTCTTTCATTCGTTTTATTAGTTTAAAAATATTTCAATGATAAATTATAGTTACTTTTTCTTAGAGTATATTATTCAAATTCACAGAAGCTTCTCTGATTTCTACCTTGTTTTTCACTAATATTTTCATATATGCATTAAATTTTAATTTTCCCTAATTAATCTGTTATTTGAAATTCTTAATCATTTATGTTGCTTACTGCTTTATGTAATTTGTCCTCAATCTTCTCATATTTCTTATGAGTGTGTTATCTAAAGTGGTGAATTTTTAGGAAAAAATATAGAAAGGCATAAAAGTGAGTTTAAGTTTCTGTCATATAATTTTGTTGATTTATTTATTCTTACAAATGTGTAAATTCTTTGAAAGTGTGTAAATATTTTTTTCACTAATTTAAAAGAAATATGTTTCAATTCCTATTCCTATTTAAATTGTAGAACCATTGATATTCTTTAAAATATTAATTCTGATAATATTGGAATTTTCAAAAAATATTATTAAACAATTCCTAATCTTATTTAAATTTTAGAATCATTGATATTTTAAAAAACATTAATTCTGAAAATATTGAGATTTTCAAAAAATTTTAAACAATTTCTATTCCTATTTAAATTGTAGAACCATTGATATTCTTTAAAATATTAATTCTGATAACTGAAATTTTCAATTTTTTTTAATTTACCAATATATCATAATATAAAAGGGGAGCAATAAAACACACAATTATGTGCAAAAGGCTTAAAATTATTTTGTACGGAGCTTATAAAAGAAAAAAATTGATGTCACATGTGAAAGCAAATAGTAGAATTAACAAGTTTCATCAGAAATATGAAAAAGAATCTCCATATTAGAAGTCTCACAGTCTCCTAGTCAAAACACTCCACTAGTACTGTCTCTGATGAAATACTGCTTGTAATGGAAAATTTTTCATGGAGCAGAGCTGTCAAAACTCCATGAATAAGATTCAAGACTACAAAGACCATCAGGAACCAAAACTCGGGAAGCTGACTTTTACCTCTCAGAATCAGTTATTAATTAGCAAATGTACCTGACAACATCCCTTCACTGGATAAAGCTCTTAAGTGACATTTTTCTGCCAGCCATTTTTTATTGTCTTTTTCTTATAGTTGCCCATTCTCATCACTGCTAATGTACTTCTCTTGAAACAGTGATTTAAATCATGTAAAAGAAACCTTGAGTTGTAAAATGCCTCTTTCACTTCAACTGATTATTTTCTGAAATGGAACCCAGACCATATTAAACTAGGTTAACTACACCATCATAAATACCAAGATGACAAGTCATACACATACTTTGATATGATTGTGCACAAATATCAACTGTTATAGAAAAGTCTTAATTAAAATATTTTCTAACCAACCGCCAGAAAGATTTTTACAAGCATAATCTTGTAAAAATCTTTAGTGAGATCCTTCGTTATTATTAAACTCTCCAAATTAATATAACGAAGTTACTTTTCTCTTGCTTTTATCTATCTCAACTTCCAATTATTTGTGACAAATGCTGAAGGTATTTGACTTACTTTATTTTTTAACAAATTATTTTATCTTTTTAAATACATGGACTACAAAGAAAACATTCGGGAGAAAGTACGTTCACTACTGAATTCATTTAACTAATTTCCCAGCATCAATATTTCTAGGTGTTGTTGAGTTTTCTTCTCATAATGTAGTTCTGTCATTGCACATCTAAATTGTCTGAAAATGTCATTCTATTTGAAGAATGGTAATGCTAAAATTAAAAAAATATATGTTTTTACATGGAATTATGATCTTGAAATATCTTTAGTGAATATCAAGTGTCTATCTAGTTTACTGAACGTAAATGTGTACGAGTTTGTTGAAGATTACCCTGAAATACAATAACTGAAAAAAAAAATGTTAAAAGGATGTGTTGTAGATATGGTAAGAGGAATAGAAGAGGAAGGGTAAGAACTAGATGGATTCAGTCACAAAGAGCAATTAACACATCTCTAGTTGTCTTGTGGAAATGTGACATATGTTTACTTCTGTGGAAGAGAGGCGATAACCTGAATAATTGTCTTACTTTACATTACTTGCTTTAATTACCACGCTCTATATAACTGCTAATTCCCATGCCTAAACAAAGGTTGTGATGAGGCGAAGGTATATATAACACACTTCTAACTAGAAAATGTAATTGAAAACAGAACTGTTAGCAAGAGAGCAAAATATCATACAAATGCTTTATTTTAAATACCTTCAATCTCTTCTCTAATATTTCTACAACTTACATTTATCTAAGAAAAGTGAGAACAAAGAAATCTGTATTTTCAATATGATTACATCTTAATCGTTTACTAAAAAATACTATTACTATTATGTGGATGAGAGGAAAACATCTGAGAAAATAATTAAAATTAGTTTGTATAAAGGAATCTAAATAAATATTTGATTTAAAATTATATTTATTAAATAATCCAATAGAATATATTTTCTTAGATCAATAGTTACAAAAGGTAGATTTCATCTAAGGTTTTTCTGAACACATCAGAAATATAAACAAACTAGAAGTCATTTTGAATTAGACTTTGATTGGACTAGATGTAGTGATAAAAGTTAAAATATGAACTTTCCATTTATTTTTAACTAAGATGTTAAATATGCTCTATTTATCACATTCCAAATAAAATTTGTCAGTTGGGTTGAATACTTTATTTGAAAGACTGTAATCGTAAAAATAACTAGACATAGTGGTAGAAGTTTAAATAATATTATAATTATAGTTTATATTGCCACATCTATCCAGTGCAATCCTGTTTCATAGTACATTATGCGTTTAGTAGGTTTTATTTATAATTAAAAGTTTTACATTTGAAATTTGATATTAATAATTATTTGTGTTTTTACTTTATTTGCAATACCCTGCATAAGTTTTTTACAGACTGAACTGTATTCTCCCCAAATGTATATACTGAAACCCTAAACCCCAATGTGACTGCTTAAGGGTCTTTATACACGTTAAATAGGTCAGAAGGGTTGGGCCCTATTCCAGTATGAATGGTGTACTTATAAGAAGAGGAAGAGATAAATACTGGCATGGGCATATACAGAGGAAAGGCCACAAGAGGATACAGTGAGAAGGCAGCTATATGCAAGCTGAAGAGAAAGGTCTCACAATAAATCAAATCTGCCAACATCTTGATCTTAAACTTACAGTCGCCAGAATTGTGAGAAAATACATTTATGTTGTTTAAGCCACTCAATCTTCGGTATTTTCTTATGGCATCCTTAGCAAACTAATACAAAATCCTAAACCCAAGTTGGTAACATTTTTTTTTTTTAGGACAAGGAAAATGCTACATATAGAAATCTATGATTTGTTACTTTTGCTTAAAAATTCAAAACACATATATACCTGAAACCAAAAAGGTATTAAGTTTCAATCTCAGACAAATGACTGCCTAAGACAGGAAAGCCAGATATTTTAGTTTCTTGTTTAAAAATAAAGCACAATAAGATATAGGAAATCTTGGGCAACCATGGATTTCTATACACTGTCAGGGTTTGAAAGTAGAATACAAGAAAACTTAAAATCATGGGTAGTTTGATATATATCCACTCCTATTAGGAAAATGGCTGATTGTATATAAAGAATATATCTGGTCTTTGAAAATGTAAGCAGCTAAACAGGCTATTAGTAGTTTAGACAAACAAATCAGAACAGGATTTTAGAACTACACATGCACTGGAGGAATTTCAAGAAGCTGTGTTGGATATAGTCCATTGATCTGATTCATTTCTACCACCTCCTCAAAGCACTTTTCTGTATGGTGAGGGCAGAAAATTAAAGACTTCATTTCATAGAGTCTCTTGCAGTACTGGATGTGACGGAGTTTCTTTCAATTAGATAGGTTCATATGAGAGTTTTGAAGGGAAAATTTGGGAGGCAGCCCTTTTTAAATTTTACTGATTTTTGGCTATTTGATGGCAAGCAAGTTATGAAAATACGATTATTGTGTGTGTAGATATGTTGGAGAGTTCAGTTTCCAGCTTCACTGGTATTTGTGTATAGTTCTGGGGTGTCAGCCACCTTCTGATTGCATTAAGATCAGTATGCCAAACTCAGAGGTCCAGTGGTAGCCCCCAGATGATTTTCCACTTTCTTTATTGGGTCAGAGGCTACAGCTCTTTTGGCTGGTCAATTTGACATATAGTATTCTAAAGTGTAGTTCAAAGCCTATTTTTTCCAATAATTCTTTGTTTTGAATCTCCTACTGCTCATAGTATTTAGTGTAATGTCTGAGTTTAAGAGAAACCAAGAAGTAAATTTCAATTTTCTGTATAAAATGAATTAAATTGGCTTGTGGAAAAACAATGTATTATAATATTCTGGCTTTTATTTAATATAAAATGCAAACAAGTATAACCCATTATATCTCTAAATATATACATGAGTAGATAAATATAACTTTTCAGCAGACATGAATATGACTCTAATTTCACACGTAGAGTTTTTTCCCCTTAATCTACAGATACGTTCTTATTCTACCCCTCATATGTGACATATATTTACTTAATTGATGATCATATCAACAAAGAGATATCCCTGGTTTCACTGTAATTTAGTCACAAATTTGCAACACAACATATGTATACACATACACAAAAGGTATTAAACCTAATCTTCCCAGCACCAGTGACAACAGAAAACGTTTATGAAAGGAAAAAAAAGTTACATTATTTTTTCAGTCTCTTCTTCAATTCAATCACTTTCCCTCCTAGTTCAGAGACTAAAACTGCATTGAGGTACAAAACTGTTCTTTCATTGCCCTAAGAATATTTATTTGTTAAACCTGAAGGAAGCCTTTAAACAGAATTTTTAAAAATTATTTTAATTGAAAAGATATTTTACAAGGATAGGTAAAAGCATGAATGCCTATGTTTGTGCGGCCATTAACTAGAAAAGGGCACTTCATTAAATTCTTCTGGGACTTAAGTTCCACTACAATTAAAAATCAGAGATGACCTAAATGATCTCTTCAAGTGCTTCTAGTTCTAAAATCCCAGGCTTGTCTTCTGGCTACACTGTACTAGGAAGGAATATTTAAAGAGAGTATTTGAAATACCTATTAGCTTATGGAAAGAAAATGCTAAATTAGAACTCATTAATTAAACATGCACAGAAATAAGGGAGGAAATAAGACATTTTCCAAAAGAAAATCCATATACTAATGCAGATTTTTATTAAAATAATATCATAAGTTATCAATAAATATTTTGAAACTCTCTTCATAGTGCTTTTTAAACTTGGACATTTCTTGCAACAATCCTGTAGGAGAAATGCTGGTGTCTATCTCTATAAACATTTAAAATATACTTGTCTGCAAAGTTATGTGCACTTGTTTTTCTGTCTTAAAAGAAAAAAGATGAAAATATCTTCAAGTCATTATTTTGAAGGTGATTATTAGAGAAGCACAATAGTGAGGAAATTCTGGCTGTTCAAAACGTATGATGTGACAGCAATTTACCCAGGACATTTACTTTTATTAAGACCTGTGGCTTCACTTTCTTAATATCTTTAGGGCTGAAATTGTTTAGATATTAGGAGGAGATAGCAGTGGCAGCAACATTTTGGAATTTATCATGAGTCTATCTAAAGTACTTTTCTAGAGTTTATTGCCTACATAAAAAAGATAAAGGCCTCTGAAAAAAGCTTTAGAGTGCAGAATTTAATATAAAATTTACAAATTATGGCAGGCACAGTGGCTCATGTCTGTAATCTCAGCACTTTGGGAGGCCAAGGTGGGCGGGTCACCTGTGGTCAGGGGTTCGAGAGCAGCCTAGCCAACATAGCAAAACCTCATCTCTACTAAAAATACAAAAATTAGTCGAGTGTGGTGGCACGTGCCTGTAATCCCAGCTACTCCAGAGGCTGAGGCAAGAGAATCCCTTGAACCCACGAGATGGAAGTTGCAGTGAGCTGTGATCATGCCACTGCACTCCCGTCTGGGGGATAGAGCAAGACTCTCTTTCCAAATATAAAATAAAATAAAAATTAAAAAATAAAATTTACAAATTAGTTCAATTACCAAAATCCATTTAATATTATAAATTGGTTCTCTCAAGCGCATGGTACAGTGAATGGTAAAATGCATCGCCAATGGGTTATGTGCAGCATTTTCCATGGGTTGGGTTATACACACATTTTTCAATTATCAGAAAAGTTCTAATAAATTAAAATGTATTTCTAAGTCTCCAGAATTTGAGAAAAAATAGTTCTTTTAACAGTGTTTACATTAAACAATCAGTTTGGCCATTTGCCTTATCATACTGGTCAGTTCGAACATCAAATATAGCTGATTAATGCAGTGAATTGACCAGCTGTGTGACTAAACTAACCAACGAAGCTATCCATTTAATGTGAAATATGTGCAGTTTAACTGTCATGTAATTCATTAGTTCCATTATTTTGTTTATGCCCTGGGAGCTCTCTGACCTTCTCTGCTCTGAGAGATAGTACACTCAACAATGAAATAAGCTGGAGGCATCAGGATTATAGAAGACTCTTAATGCATAAATGCATTGTCAAAGCAAATAAGTACTTACAGAGAATCCGGGTTGGTTTTCTTTCTTTCTCTCTCTCTTTCTTTCTTTCTTTCTTTCTTTCTTTCTTTCTTTCTTTCTTTCTTTCTTTCTTTCTTTCTTTCTTTCTCTTTCTTTCTTTCTTTCTTTCTTTCTTTCTTTCTTTCTTTCTTTCTCTCTCTTTCTTCCTTCCTTTCTTCTTTTCTTTTCTTTTATTTATTTATTTAATTTATTTTATTTCTTCTTTCTTTTTTTCTTCTTTCTCTTTCTTTCTTTCCTTTCTTTCATCTTTTTTTTTTTTTTTTTTAACCTTTCTCCTTTGGAAGCAGGCAAATAGCTTATGGTGTTAATGATTCAGGTTACTAATTATCTTTGGGCAAAGACTGTTGACATGAAATAGTACTTTTGAATATGGGAGGGCAGAAAGACAGTTTCCAAGCCAAAAAGGTTTTTATATACAAGGATTATGGATATGACACTAGATAGTCTCATTAGTAATGGGCTTGTACTCAGATAGACACATACACACTGCAGAGAAGTGGGGAAAAAAACCATAGGCTTTGAGTCTGACAGAGCCAGTTCTCACATTGTAACTAATTTTATTTTATTTGACTCTAAACAAATGTTATGAAGTGTAAAGGTAAAGTGTCTTTCTCACATGAGATAAGGAAACTCATATTCAGAATGAATATGTGGCTTGCTAATAATCATATAAATAATAAATATCAGAGCCAAGACTAGTACCCAGATGTTTTTATTATTAATTTATTGCTCTTTCCTTCCACTAAACCATAAGAAATCTTTCATAATTCACTCACAAATGATCAAAGTGTCAATTTAAACAAAAGTAGTCCCTGTGTCCAAATAGTAGGTAAATAGGAGATTGACTGATTTTATGTAATCAGGAAGTAGAAGTGACTTCTGGTATTGCTGGAACCAGAAATTCAAACAATAAGCAATTGGTTATGCAATCTCTTCCTCGCTCATCATACTTGTTTACTAGCACTTCCTCCTTTCCCTGTTTGTCTCCATATGTTGGCCTCATTCTTTATTATTTCTGACAAATGCTTCTTACCTGGCAGCAATTATGACAATTTCAAATCAATATTATTTCCAGGCTTATGCCCCTCCCCACTGCTGCCCCCCAACCCCTTTTTCTTTCTCCTCCTCCTTTGTCTTTCTCTGTAATTCCTGGCTTAGATCACAGGTCAATCTGCAGATTCATCAGGGTTCCCAGGGCTCAAAGATACCATCATTTTTCAGACCTGTGTCACATTTAATACCCTAGCCAAAGAAAATTTGACCAACAACCTTAGGAAAATCACATGAAGAAGTGTGGTGATTCTGTCCTGACACAAATGTAAAATGTTTCTCAACTATATCTTGTTGTCCAATAAAGAATAGTCGTAAGAACTTTCATGGAATTAACATGGCATACCAGTGCATCAAATATTGGCATTTTAACAGAAGGGAATAAATTGGGACTAAAAGGACCCTGAGATATACTTTTGACATCTAAAAAGAATAGTTGCTAACTAATTTTAATCACACCTGCAAGTGATTCTGGAACACTTTAACCAATACATGCTGTCGAGGACAAGGATATGTGTTTTTTGTTTTGTTTTTTTTTTTTCCTGGTTAAAAGGAGCTCTGGGTAAAGCATGGTCCTTTAAATACAGATTCTCAGACTCAAGAGTAACAGCAGAATTCCATTTGTAGCTTCACACTACAAGTAAAGTTATCAAAAGAAAGGTGGTATTTTGAGTTCTGTCCATGTTCATTCTGTCTTCTTGTTTTAAAACTGGAACAGGAAAATAGAGCTCTGTTATTCATTAGGCTCCTGTAAATCCCCAAGAAGATCATTGACTCTTGTCTTTCAAATTTAAAATTATTAAGTCATAACTGGATTGAGATATTTCTCATATTATTGGGTAGTTTTCTTGCTTTTCCTTTTTAAGTTCAAAAGTGATTTTGAAAGCTTCCTTCTACATAGAAACTATGATTGTTGTCTCAGTATTTTCCTTACTCACTTGAAAGAGAGGCCTCTTAGAAGGAGAAGTAAGCAGAAAAGACATAGCATTTCATCCTAAGCAACCATCCATCAAAGCTGCCCTTAGTTTTACAGGCTTATTCTCCCAAGGTAGAATGATGGTTAAGATTATAACTGTGTAGTGTCCCTGAAGACACAGCCTGAATACATTAAGTTTTCAAGCATAAAGAAGATATTTTATTATCCCAAAGGACACAGGCTTTTCACCACTCCCAAGAGAAATTTAGCTGTTAACTACAGTGCTCACAAATTACTTAAATAAAAGAGTCTTCCTTAGTAACCAAAGTTAAGTCCTAGCAACATTCATATTTACAGGCAAACCATTAACAAAAACAGATTCTCAGATATTATTAATTTTATAAGAGCATTTATACTGTCTTTGGATTGGTATAGCTTCATCCCTGTTTAGGAAATGAGTGGTAATATTGCCAGGAGAAACAACATATTTTAAAATAAAATACATTCTTTCTTTACGCATACATTTTATGATTTCACAAAGTGCCACTGACATAATGATCTTTGATAAGTACTAAAAAAAACACTGAAAATCAGAAATAATGGATTATTGCTACAGATTAACTTACTTATATTAATAAAATTTGCCAGTGGTTTTAAAAACTAGCCAGAGACTTCTTTCAGATATGATGCTAAATGTTGAGGGAAAAGACAGTTATTGAAAGACATCTACTTTAAATAAAAACAAATTTGAGTCCTAAATATTACTCTTGGGCGAATTTTAGTCATGGGTGTGTTTACATTGCTTTAAGGAAAAATCTGGGTAAACCTTGCCACATTTTATATTGCACGTTTTAAGATGCTTGGCTTTAATATTGCTAAAATAAAATCTTAATTTCTTATTTCCAATAACATTTCTTCTTGCATTTACAAATGCATTTCTCATATTTTACAATTACGATACAGTACTCAGGTGTTGCAAATAAAACTATTTTTTCTAGAACTTTATTCAAATGAACCGAACATATAAGCCTTCATTTCTTCCTATACAGAAAAATCTCTAAAACTTTATCTTGCCAATTCAAGGTCATGCAAGCAATTCCAATTTTAAGTATGATCAATTCAGATATCAAATTGATTCAACTCAAGTTTATTCATTTTTAATTTCTCCTGGCTTCCTTGGGATTTTCTAAGTCTGTGGCCAAGGGTGGTACATATGTATTATTTTGGCATTAAAGAGTGGCACAGTTGTACCACAACTGAGTCTTATCCACTGACCTCTCTCATACTGCATTTTTGTTTTATCAGCTCTGATTTATTAGGCAGTATGACAACTGTGGTTTGTGTCCATGGATCCATCAGTGGCCATCAGCTTCAAAGTCAGCCATGCACTCTGAATCCTTGTCTCAGATGATACCTTCCGGACCTACCAGCTCAGAGCAACTTTTCATTTACTCCTTCTTACCCCATAGAGATATATGAGACTCTGAGCTCTGCCTGACACACATCTACCTACATACATTTCACAGGTTGAAAATGGAGTGTCAATGTTCAGTTTGTATTATCCTGAGCTGTACTCAGAGTAACTAGTCACAAATAGGACTGTTATCAGATTGCCTAATTAACCTAACTATGGACATAGACTCTCTCCTTGATTAAATATGAGCTCTCTGAGCCCTCTTTCACTAGCCCTCAACCTTGACCCTCATCCTGTCTTTGGCCTGACCAGCTCAGTTTTAACAAAGAATCCCAATTATTCATACCCTGAACCACCCTTGATATCTAATCATGTTCTTCAACCCCTACCTTTGATGTCTAAGTCTTTGGCCTGATTTTAGCAAGAATCTTGTTAGACAAGTTTAGCAAAAATTACCCTACCCTTAAGGTCTCTTCTCTATAATTTTTTATCCACTGACCATCCTCTCAGTCTTTGGCTACGTACGTCCCTATTTGTCCTTGCTTTTTTCAGAGTTGAATCCAATCTCCTGTTTATAGCAGTAGAGTTGACCCTTATTGTGATCATTTTTACTAAAGCCTTCTTTACCATTTTAACAAGTGTTTGAATATTTTTCCTTCAATATCGTCCTACACACTCTCCCCACCAGCCCCACAGCAACCTTAAGTAATAGTTAGGTCTTCAGTTCATTTATATTTAAAACAGATGTCTTTCAATAGCTCTCTTTTTCTACAAATTTTGCTTCTGTTTACCTCTCTTATTACAAGGTCTTCCAGGGTAAAGGGAGGACTTTGAACTTCAGTCTACATGCTTTGTGAAACTATTGGTATTAGTGTTGGCTTGATGAAACCTAGATATTTAGTATGCTACGCTGGCTCATTTGTGGTAGACGATTTGAGTGAGACCAAGAGATAAAAAAATGGAGTACTTTCTACCTTCTACTGAAGAGTAGAGTGACTATGGTTAACACAAATGTATATTTCAAGGTAGCTAGAAGAGAGAACTTGAATTGTTCCTAACACGTAGAAACGATAAATACTCAAAGTGATGAACACCTCAAATATCCGTGATCATCACGCATTCTATGCATGTAACTAATTATCATATGTCCCCTATGAGTATGTAAAATGGGTCAATTTTTTTTTTTTTTTTTTTTTTTTTTTTTAGAGAAAGAGTAGTTTGAAAGGGAGAGCTCTACTCAGACAGTTACTGAAATACTCTAGGCAAGAAAGGACAGTGACATGAACTAGAGAAGTAGCACTGAGGTAGGTAAACAAGGTCAAAGTCAAGATTTTTTAAATGCAGAAACAATAATATTTATTGGTAGATTGGATGAGGAGCATGAACAAATTTTGTAGTTTAATGTGATTCCAGGTTGTGGTCTGAACAGCTAGATGTAATGTAACCTCATTATAATGGTGAAGACTAGAAGAACAACACATTTTGAAAAAATGAATCAAAATTAAGGAAACAGAAGGATAAGTTATCATCTTTCAAACACTGATTTCATAGGCTCCTTTGTGTGAATTACAAACAGCAACACCGGACATCTTCTATAAATATTTAGTCCTCACACCAGAACTGAAAATTCTAGCAGTTGACTCATTTATCTGAGCTTCCGGAGACTCCTTTATCTGAGCTCTTTTGTGTGGTACACAAACTGCACAACCATACAGAACAGACCTGCGGGTTTGTAGCTAAAATTAAATGAATAAATAAGATCTCCTGTATGATCATTATGATTAATAAAGAAGGAATCTTATTCTCCTATGAGGCAAATAATAAACTTAACAGAGTAATGTAGGTATAAAATGTACCTAATCAACTGAAAAATTACACATCTCAAAGCCCAGGGTGTGTGGAACACTTGATTAAAAAAATGCTGGTTTAGGCCGGGCGCGGTGGCTCATGCCTGTAATCCCAGCACTTTGGGAGGCCGAGGCGGGCTGATCACGAGTTCGGGAGATCGGGACCATCCTGGCTGACACGGTGAAACCTCGTCTCTACTAAACATACAAAAAAAAATTGGCCGGGCGAGGTGGCGGGCGCCTGTAGTCCCAGCTTCTCAGGAGGCTGAGGCAGGAGAATGGCGGGGACCCGGGAGGCGGTGAAGCTTGCAGTGAGCGGAGATCGCACCACTGCACTCCACCCTGGGCGACAGAGCGAGACTTCATCTCAAAAAAAAAAAAAAAAAAATTGCTGATTTAGAAGTATTCTGGGCCGGGCACGGTGGCTCAAGCCTATAATCCTAGCACTCCTAGCACTTTGGGAGGCCGAAAAGGGCAGATCACGAGGTCAGGAAATCGAGACCATCCTGACTAACACGGTGAAATCCCGTCTCTACTAAAAAATACAAAAAATTAGCCGGGCAAGGTGGCGGGCGCCTGTAGTCCCAGCTACTGGTGAGGCTGAGGCAGGAGAATGGCGTGAACCTGGGATGTGGAGCTTGCAGTGAGCCGAGATCGCGCCACTGCCCTCCAGCCTGATTCCATCTCAAAAAAAAAAAAAAAAAAAAAAAGTATTCTGTGTTAATATTCTTGTCATTAATCCCCACTCTGTCCAATTTAATAACACTAAGTAGTTTGGAAAAAAAAAACAAAACAAAAACTATAACCCTTTGTGTTTATTTGAACTATCACAGGACTCATAATATCTGCCTGATTCTACTTTGCTCAGTCAAATAAATTTGAGTCATGTGTAGTCACTTTGGGAGAGTATTATTTTTGTTGAAAATAAAGTTTTTAAATGTTAATGTAATATGTAGTTAATGTAATATTCAACTTAAGAGAAATTGAAATGTGCATAATATCTAGAGACAAGAAGAAAATCCTTCTTGTGCGTCCTCAACAATGGAACTATGTTTTCCATTTGGAAAGTTACCAATTAGAGTAACTTTATTATTTCCCCTAAATTATTAGAGGAAGTAACAAGACGAAATTTTGCTAACATAGCATTCAGGTTTCCATGGTCTTAGAAAACAAGGAAACAAATTAAGGTTTAAGCATTTTTATATAACATAACTAAATGTAGCATTACTCCAAGCTACAATTGCTAACTACAACAAATATCTCAGTTTTTTCTAGTTTTGCTGCATCAGTATGAGAACAGCTTATTCACTTCTGATGTGCCAATTTGGGGTATAATGAACTACTGTAAAGGAAGATTGATTTCTGATGAAAGAACAAAAAATTACAAAATTATATCTAATCTCAATGTTGTTCAAATGAATATGCTTTCAGAGGCAACTTGATTCTTAAGTTTCTCGGAATCAAGATAGATGAATAGACAGAAATTAGTCAAAGGCCCAGCCATTCCTCCGAAAGAAACTACTAAACTAAGTTACTAAAAAAAAAAAGAAAAATAAATGAATAAAAAATTGAACTCATTTATTTTAAAGAGAAAGTTCAAACAACTTTGGATTTGGGCCTCTTGTCTGAGGCCCAAGGTAGATGGGATGATAGGTAAAAAGTGCTAGTCAGAAAGGATTGTTTGTGAGTATTGTTGTCATTAATCCCTACTCTGTCAATTTTAATAAATAGATTTCTTGCCTAAGGAAGTATTTGTTAATAGCTTTTCAAGTGAACTGCTCGCATAGATGGAAAAGAAATCCATTTACCACATCCACTCATTGCCTTTATTTTTCCAGCCAACTAAAAAAGTACTTTTAGCAGCAAGTATCAGCACATTTTGAAATACAATCTTGACTGAGTCATATTTCCAGAACTTACTGGCTATAAGATCTCAGGCAAATCATTTAACATCTCTAAACCTCAATCTACATTCCTGTAAAATTAATATACAGTTAATTCTTGAGTAATATGGGTTTAAAATGTATAGAACACTTAAATGCAGCTTTCTAATAAACATGTTAAAAACTTTTTGGAGATCTGTAATAATTTGAAAATATTTGCAGGAAAACCACATAGCCTAGAAATATTTTTGAAAATTAAGAAAAGGGTATGCCATGAAGGCATGAAATATATATGCATAGTAGCATATTTTATTATTTATTACCATACACAAATTCATTATAAAAAGTTAATATCGATCAAAACTTAGACACATAAATGCAGACTCTACATGGTGCCATTTACTAGTAGAGAGAAATGTAAACAAATATAAAGATAGAGTATTAAATAATAACTGCTTAAAAATTACTATAGTACATATTATGCTACTGTAATAATTTCATAGTCACCTCCTGTTGCTATTGCTGTGAGCCCCAGTATTGCAAGTATTCGCTAATCATCTTCATATGAGCAGTTCGTCTCTCCAGTAAATTGCATGTTGCAGTAAAAAGTGATCTCTCACAGTTCTCACATATTTTAAAATCATACTTAGTGCAATAACATAAACCTTGAATAATACATTGAGACCCATATGAAGCACCACTTCTGATGGTGAAAGTTGTGGCAAAAAGCAGAGAAAGGTCTTAACTTCACAAGAATAAGTTGAATTGCTTGTTACATACCATAGATTGAAATCTGCAGTTGCAATTGCCTGCCATTGCAAGATAAATGAATCCAGCATAAGAATCATATAAAAAAGTACAAAAATATTTGTGAAGCCATCATTGCAGCTATATCAGCAGGTGTAAAAATCTTGTACTTTATGTGACATACCTTTTTATCATGTATTGAAAAGCAGTTTTTATGAGTGAAAGATTGCTGTAAGAAACAAATACCTATAGACTTTAATATGTTTCAAGAAAAATAGAACTATTATATGACAACTTAAAGCAAAAAGTAAAGTGAAGGCTCTAAAGCTGGATAACTCCAATGTCAGCAAAGGATAGTTTGATAATTTTAGAAAGAGGTTTAGCTTTAAAAATATCAAGATAACAGGAGAAGCTGTTTCTGGCAACCAAGAGGCAGCTGATGACAGTTCAGATGACGTTAAGAAATCATCTAAGAGAAAGGATAGCTACCTGAATATATTTTTTTAAAGCAGATGGAAATACCCTATTCTTTGAAAAAATACCACAAAGAACATTTACTAGTAAGGAAGAGAAACAAGAACCAGATTTAAGGCAGGAAGCCGTAGGCTAACATTACTGTTTTGTCCAAATACAGTCCAGTTTATGATCAGAATTTCTCTTATCAATAAAGCTGCTTACCCATGAGCTAATAGTCTTTTAGTGGTACAACAAGAAGGCCTGGACAATGAGAAAGGTTTTTCTGGATTGGTTACATGAATGCTTTGTCCTTGAAGTCAGGAAGTATCTTGCCAGTAAGGGACCTGCCTTTTAAAACTCTTTTGATATTGAACAATGCCCCTGGCAACTCAGAACTCCATGACTTCAACACCAAAGATGTCAAGGTGGTCTACTTGCCCCCAAATACAACATCTCGAACTCAGCTTATAGAAGAGGAGCTCATAAAGGTTTTATGGATCATTATATACAGTATTCCATGGAAAGGATTGCCACCCATAAGGAAGAGAACTCTGATAGTTCATCATAAAAGTCTGGAAGAATTACACCATTGAAGATGCAATAAGTGTTACAAAAAGATGTGAAAGCCATCAGGCCTGAAACAGTAAATTCCTGCTAGAGAAAACTGGGTCCAAATGTTCTGTATGTATTCACTCGTTTAAAATAGAGCCAATCAAAGAAATTATGAAAGAGACTGTGGATATGACAAAAAGGTTAAGGGTAGATATTAATCTTTAGAGATAGTAATCCTGGAGAAATTCAAAATCAATTACATACCACACTAGTGGAGTTAGTAAAAGATGACTTAAGGGAAATGAGTGTCTCCTAACCAGTGCCAAACAATGAAGAAGAAGGCACACAAGAAGCAGAGCTAGAAAAAGAATTGATATTAGACAACCTGCCAGAAGGGTTCTGATTAGCCAAGCCTGTCTTACACTTGTTTTACGACATGGACTCTTCTATGATACAAGCACTGAATCTAAAGCAAATAGTGGAAGAAGAATTGGTATCATATGGAAACACTTTTAGAGAAATGAAAAAGCCAAAATTTCAAACAGAAATTATGATGTATTTCCATAAAGTTACATCAAGTGTGGCTGCCTTTCCTGTCTCCCCCTCCACTTTATACCTCTGCTTCCCCCGAGATAGCAAGACCAGCTCCTCCTCTTCTTCCTTCTCTTTAGCCTACTCAAGGCAATGAGGATGAAAACCTTTATGATGATCCACTAACACATAATTAAGAGAAAATATACCTTGTCTTCCTTATTATTTTAATATTTTTCTTTAGCTTACTTTATTGTAAGAATACATTATATAATATAGATAGCACAAAAAATGTTTTAACACATTTTATGTTATCAGTAAGGCTTCTGATCAACAGTATGCTCTTTTGAGTTTTTGAGGAATCTAAACTTATATACAGATTTTTCACTGTACAAGAGGTCAGTGCCCCAGCTTCTGCATTGTTCAATGGTCAACTGTAATTTTATTTCTTTATTATGGCACAATCATCTACATATAGAAGATATTCCATTAATTCTTAAATAAACAAAATGCAAAAATGCTATACAATAATACACTTTATTTCTATAAATTATTAAAGTAATTGATATAAAACATTTGATTGTTTGCATAAATATGATATTTCCCTTCATTATTTCAGCACTTCAGCATAAATGCCACAAGCATAGGATTTGGGATTAGACATATTAGAGGTGAAGTTGGATTCTGTTGCATACTCATCGTGTGATTAGTATCAACTGCTTAATCTGTCTTATTTCCTGAAATTGAATGCAAATAATATCTAGTTCATTTCGTATTGTAGAGATTAAAGACAGCATATATTAAGTGTTTGACCTATGTCCTGACACTAGTAAGCATTTCATAAGTTAAAGATTTTTGTTATTGCTACTAATTATAAAACACCTATTCACCATTTTGGCATTCCAGAGACATTGCTGTAAGACTTCCAGATAAAGGATTGATGACTTAAGGATTCACTCAACATTTCACAATAGTAATATTTTCATAGTTATAAAATTCATTCTATTTTGTGTTAATAGCTTTGTAGCCAACAAGGAATTTTACTATACTAAAATAGCCACTAGTTAGTTCATCAACAATTAGTTACAGAAATTTGTATTTGTTTTTGAGTTCATTAGCCAAATCTTCAATAACCTAAGTAGTTCATCAAGGTAGCAGTTAATCATAGGTGGGTGAATTGCTAATTCTTGACAGATTGATAGAACAAGGCAGTCTAATAAATATTGTTTAATTATTAATATTTCTTCCAACTGAAAAATTTGTGAAGAGTGAATAAAATATCAAAGTCAAGTTACAATCTCCAGGGGAGCTTACATGTTTCTTCTTTGTTCTGAAAAACTTCCCAAATGGGAAATATACATAGTACATTTTGCTGAGCAGGAATGATTCTAACTTTTAAAAGTACAAAGAAAACATTGGGACCCATGGGAAAATTACAATCCGGATTCAAGAATCACCACTTGATCAAGATTGTCTGGGAGCCAAGAGAAACCTCAATACCGGGAAAGGGTGAGAGACCCTCAATGAGCTTCATTCTCACTCCTGGAATCTTAGCCACTCAAAAGCCCCTTGGCCCTCGTGGGCCTTGCAACTGACATAGGAAGCTACTGGAAGATTCTATGATTGCACTCTCCCAGGGAGAAAACTCAGGCTGAGACCCTCACATTCTCTGAGACCATAGCAGCTATAGAAAAAGACCATTTTAAAACTCTGCAACCAAAATCCTGTGCATTATTATAGATTCCAGTGGTACCAGGACTGAGGTACAAAGGAAGCATGAGCTGCTGCCACCAAGGTTTAGATATAAAGAGCCACAAGCTACCACACCAGGGGTGGAAGTACGCCACAGGCCTTTGCACCACTTTTAGGACTGAGGAATGAGTAAGGTACCATTCTAGAGCTCTACCCCCAACAGATAGTGTACTGTCCTGCAGCCCTGCCTCACTGGGTCTCAGGCACAAGAGAAGAGCTGGCTGCTTACTCTACGGCTTAGGCATGAATAAAATCAGGCTAGTACACCCAGGACTGAGGCACAAGCACCGCTGGGTCTGAGGCATGAGTAGTGTGTGTGTTCCCTACCCACCAGTTTAGGCTGCTGTCCCTGAAGGTGGCGTCACCCCCTACCCAGTGTTAGAATGGCAGCAAGACCACTGCCATCCCCAGCCTGAGCATTCTGCTGGTGGCCTGAAGATCACCTTGCCACTGACTAAGATGGCTAGTAGCTGTACGTACCATTGGCGTGGATGAGGACAAGCCTGGCTTCACCCTTCCCCAACATGCCAGGGCACATAATCCAGGGACTCAGGGATTGCCCATGTAGAGGACTACATGCTCACAAACGAGACGTTCCGATAAGTCCTTCTCTTGCAAACAAAGCAGGGCATTCCAGATAAGTCCTGCTCTTGCAAATGAAGCAGGACGTCCGTGGGCTTGTTTATGTGTAAACATCTTGAAAATACAGAAACTCAGGAAAAGGTCAGAAAAACAACAATGTGTCTTGTGACTTGGCAACATTCCACAAACGACTGTATGAAATAAAGCAGAGTGTGCCATTCGAGGCGGCCGCCATGTTTGTCTTGTCTTGTGTTGTCTTGTGTGTTCATTCCTTTGTTTAGGAAACACGCGGACCCCAACAGCCCAGCCCACATCACCACCATTGGTACCTGAACACTTCTCCTGGGGACCTGAGGTCTTGCTGCTACTTCCATAGCTGGCGTCTGCGTGCATGCACCACCTGCATGCCTGGAGACTGACCTGCCTAGCCCATTACAGCCACTGCCAACACAAGCATGCACCACTCAGGACTGAGAAGGTCATCCTGCCACTGCCACTGTGATTGTCTATGCTACATTGATGGCTCAGGAGACAAAGGACCTGCCCACCTACTCTCCCCATAGATACCACTATCTGAGCCATCCAGAGCTCCAAGAATCAGCTTTCCTGAAACTACTAACACTGGTGACAGTGTATGACACCTGGGGCCTAAGGACAGGCACACAGCCTACAGATGTCAACACTGGAGTTTGCCTACCTGGTATCCCAGTCCCCAATAAAACTGCACCACAGCCTTTACTAATAACTGCACCTTAAACCACTGAGAAAATCTCAGGAATCAATGAGGCTGTTTACACACAAATAAATGATCAGACACTACACTATGGAATGCTCCTAGAATCAAGACCAAAATGTTCTACTCAACCAACACCATACATTCACTCTCAGGAAAAATCCCTTCCCTACAAAAGCAAATTCAAAAGTTTTAATACTGATACATCAGATGTGCAGATATCAATCTAAGGATACAGTAAACATGAAAAAAATATTACATATAGGAACACAATAATTCTCCAGAAACAGATCTCAATATTAAAAATTAGTAAAAACCCAGAAAAGGAATATAAATTATGATTCTTAAAAAGGTCAGTGTGATACGAGAGAATTTTTAAAAACAATACAATTAAATTGGAAAAAATTCAGGATATGAATGACAAATTTACCAGAGATATAGATATTAAAATAAAGAATCAACACAAAATCTGGAACTGAAGAATTTATTAAATAAACTGCAAAAATACATTAAAAAACATGAACAACAGTCCAAATCAAGCAAAAGAAAGAATCTCAGAACCTGAAGATAGGTCTTTTGAAATAAGCCAGTCACATAAAAATGAATGAACACAGTCTGTGTGATATATGGAACACCATAAAGTGAACAATACACAAATTATCAGTATACCAGAAAGCAAAAAGACAATGAAAGGCTTTGAAAACCAATTTAACAAAATAATAGATAAAAATGTATCTAAATCTAGAAGAAATTTAAATATCTTCTAGATAAAAGAGGCCCAGTCAACAGCGAACAAATAAAATGCGAAAAAGTCTTCCCATGGCACATTATAATAAAGATGTCTAGAGTTAATGACATTTTAGAGTTAATGTCATAGAGTTAATGGGAATGGCAGTAGTCTTGCTGCCATTCTAACACTGGGTAGGGGGTGATGCCACCTTCAAAAAAAAGTAATTAAGAAATCAAATTTAAAAAATTCTTAAATGAAATGGAAACAAAACATATCAAAACCTGTGGGATACAGGAGAAGCAGTAGTAAGAAAGAAGTATGTAGCAATAAATGCCTACATCAAAAAAGTGGAAAGTTTCAAATAAATAATCTAATCATGCACCTCAAAGAAAACTAGCAGCCTATATCCTTGAGAGACATAGAAGCAAAAATCTTCAACAAATTACTAGCAAACTGAATTCAATAGCACCTCAAAAGACAAAACAGCAAGATTAAACAAGGGATACAAGGATGATTTAACTTACTCAAAACAATAAATATGATAAATCATGTAAAGACAATTAAAGACAAAAACTATATAATCATTTCAATCGTGGCAGGAGAAGTATTTGATAAGTAACCCTTCATAATAAAAACTCAACAAACTAGGCATATAAACAACATATACCATAAAGGCCATTATGACAAACCGACAGCTAGCATCATATTGAATAAGAAAAAGTTGAAAGCCCTTCCTCAAAGTAATTTGGTTAATTCTATACTTTCCCACATTCTTCAATAGGGTTACATTATTCATATGCAGCCCAGGTGCTTTCATATGTGACATTTTAGCTTCCTCTCAAACACTGATTGAGTTTTCATCCTGAGATAGTGCAGTTCATACAAATGCCAATTTATGTTTGTAGAGCAAATGGATGGATGGAAGGAAGGAAGGAAGGAAGGAAGGAAGGAAAGGAAGGAAGGAAGGAAAAATATTTTCAAGAAAGCTTCTCTATCATGTCTCTCGGATCACATGTTTATTTTGGTGATTAACAGATACGTTTTAACACAAACTTTAAAGATTGTTGTGCATACTATTCACAATAGCAAAGACTTGGAATCAACCCAAATGTCCATCAGTGACAGATTGGATTAAGAAAATGTGGCACATATACACCATGGAATACTATGCAGCCATAAAAAAGGATGAGTTCATGTCCTTTGTAGGGACATGGATGCAGCTGGAAACCATCATTCTCAGCAAACTATCGCAAGAACAGAAAATCAAATATCGCATGTTCTCACTCATAGGTAGGAATTGAACAATGAGATCACTTGGACTCGGGAAGGGGAACATCACACACCGGGGCCTATTATGGGGAGGGGGGAGGGGAGAGGGATGGCATTGGGAATTATACCTGATGTAAATGACTAGTTGATGGGTGCTGATGAGTTGATGGGTGCAGCACACCAAGATGAACAAGTGTACATATGTAACAAACCTGCACGTTGTGCACATGTACCCTAGAACTTAAAGTATAATAATAATAATAAAGATTATTGTGCATAAATGATCTCTCAGTAGTGTGTGTGTGTGTGCGTGTGCTTGTGTTTGTGTGAGAGATGGAGATGGGTGAGAGGGGAGTGAGAGAGAGGAGAATGCAGGAGATGGAGAGAGTAGAATACTTCAGATTCTGGTGTTTTACTTTTTTATTGTATCCTCTGGCCAATTTCACCTAGGCTGTTTTTTATTGCCTGTTTCTTGAGAACATTAAAGTATTTTTCACATGGCATACCAACTCATTTGTCCTTTTGGAAAGAGTCAAGCTCTGAGACAGAGTTGACTGTTGCTAGGTTCCTGGCTTAGTTCTCCATATTAAACTTCCTACTGACATAATAAAATACATTTTTTTCTTCCTGAATATAAATGACAACATTCAATAACTGCAGTTGCTAGCAAAGACAAAGTTTTGAATGTAAAATGCTGGCTGAGCAAATAAAAGATTAATTTTGTTGCTTCATGGCCTAGACACTCAAAGTTTGTCAGGAGAATAGAAATTCAGATACAGCAACAGGAACGTGAGGTGAGTGAGGCACTTGCCTCAGTCATGAGATTTGAAAAAGGAAAAATATACTCAGTAATTGATGTAAATAATATTTTAATTTAATGACACTGAATGTTGCATTTTCCGGAGGCTCAAACATAGTTAATCAAGTTTCTGTTGTTGATCTAATCAGGATCTAAATTTTTAATATTGTGTTCGTTATGACTTATTGCAAATTAATTTTAATGTTTAAAATATTGCATTAAATATAATTTATCTTGAAGGCTGAGTTTTTGAGGTACCCCTTTAAATTTTGCCCCAGAGGTAAGTTTTTCATCTACCTCACTCACCTGACTGTAGCACAGTCCTGCTAAAAGCCTTCCTTTTTTACGTACTTGATAATTATAAGATAATCCAGAGTGTGTGTGTGTTTGTATGTGCGTTTGTGTCTGTGTGTGTACACAAACACACATAAGACTACAGGAGAATATCAACATAAACTAACATAGTTTGTCTCCTAATAAACTATTTCTTCTTACAGAATATGTCAGAATATCAAACATTTACAAAATATTTGAGTCAATTCTTTCAATAACAACAAAAATCACAGTACCCAAAATCAAATAAACATAAAAGAAAATTTATTAGGCTTTTGTAACTTTTTTGGCAGAAACATATGAGAATTCTATTGTAGAAATGAAGACATTAATTATAGATTTCTTGCCAGGAGAGATGAATGCATGTCTAACAATGATGTAAGAGGAGTTCTGCATTAGCCAAGTCTCTTATCCTATTCTGCAGGGATTTTCTTTTAAGTTTTACATTATTAATGATAAAAAGAATACAAATCCCTGGCTGCCCAGATTGCTAAATCTTACTTTAAATACCACCCAGATACTTTGAAATCTCAAGTGTCTTGTGATTAATATCATTTTCTGTTACAGTAAATTAAGAAGTTGATATTGCTCCATTCTGCTTCATGCTGCCCCAGCTTACCACTTTATAATTCAACAATCTTGCCTTAAATACAATTATATTTACCCCTACTAAATTGGTTACAACTAAATATGTAGAGAAAAAAAATCATTTTCTTATAGGCCTGTTGTCTATCAATTTTATGTAACTAAGACAGCATTTCCTCTGAGAGTTTTCATTCCAATACTTAAGACCTTTAATTTCCATTTTAAAACAAAATGAAAATGAAGGCTGCCCTTAAAAAATATTTTGTAAGTTGTTATTAAATGGGAAGAGTACAATATCAACATCACATGACACTTGAACACCACAGAAAATGGCAGTTTGGAAGCTCAAGAAGTTGTTCCCTCTACTGAGATGACTATTGAGCTGGCAAGAACTGTAAAGTAAGCATTCTGGAATTCTAGATTGTAATTGAATACTTGCAGGATGTCAGGAATTGCTTGATGACGAACACTCAGAAATATCAGTGAATTTTCAGCTTCCTTTTCTGGCTACCATACGCCATCTCCGGCCCTATGGGGATGTCAGGCCACACTGTAGTGTGACACACTGGTGTCAGGGTGAGCAAAAGGAATTTCTCCTCCAAGAGTCAAGGTTTTGAATTTTGATTGTTGCTATTGATTGTGGAGATGCTGATACAGATGCAGACCACTCATTTATCATATGGGTTGAAGGAGTCATTGGCAGGAGGGAATTTAAAGAGACAGACACTCTTATTTAATTTTTTGTTTTTCTTACTTGACAAGTATTTAAAGAAATCAGGTTATTTGCTGACTGAGGACACAGCACAACTGAGGCTTCAATGGACCACACACAACAAGAAGCGTAGCCTTTCCAAAAGTGGTTTGGAAAAGTCACTAAACAAATAGACAATCTGAGCGTTCATCAGTTAACAACAGTGATCCTAGGAGAGGGGAAAAATTCTGATATCCAGTGTTACCACAATACAATATTCAAAATGTTCAGTTCTCAATAAAAATATTATAATGCATACAGAAATCGTGAAATTATGAAATTATGACTCCTTCTAGTAGAAAAACAAATAAATCACCCATGAGAAGCTCAGACATTGAATCTACTAGACAAAAACTTTAAATTATCTGTCTTAAGTATGCTGAAGGGTATGAAGGAAACCACAGACAGAGAAGCAAAGGAAATGAAGAGAAAAATAAATAGACATCTAGAGAATGTTAATAGATAGATGATATAAAAAGGAGCAAAGTAATAGTTCTAGAACTGAAGAGTACAATATCTAGATAAATTTTCACTGGATTTGTTCAAAAACAGTTGTAAGCAGGCGGAAGACAGAAGCAGAGGATTTACATGTAAGACAAATGAAATGACCAGTATAAGAAGAATTCAAAAAAGAAGAATAAAAGAAAAAAAGAATTAAAAAAAAAAAAAAAAAGCTTAGCCTAAGGAACTTATGGGATACTACCAAGCATACCAATATATGTATTATGAAGTTTCCAGAATGAGATTAGGAATAGAAAGTGTAGGAAAGAATATTTGAAGAAATAATGGATGGGAAATTCACAGATTGTATGATGGATGCCAATCTGCACATGCAAGAAGCTCAAAAAATTCCTAGGATAAACTCAAAGAGATCCACACCAAGACACACTGTCAAAATTTAAACACAAAGAGAATTTTGAAAGCAATGAGACAGAAGCAATGCTTCACAGGCAAGGGACTCTCAATTAGATTAACAGCTAATATATCCTCAGAAACAATGGAAGACAGAGGGCAGTGGGACGATACACTTAAAGTCATAATTAAAAAAAAAACAAACAAACAAACAAAAAAAAACCCTGTCAAACAAGAACTATATATCTGATAAAATGGTCCTTGAGAAGTAAATGAGAAATTAATATACTCCAAGTAGAACATAGGAAAATTAGAAATGCCCTAAAGAGCATGGTTCAGGCTGAAATGAGAGTACTCAAACCAATATGAAGAAATTAATATTATGGGTATAGATAACTGCACATGTAAATATAAAACTAGCTTTATTGTATTTTTGTATACAACTTTATTTTTTTTGCTATATGTTTCCATAGACATACAGATGAAATGACAATGGCCAATCTATATTAATGGGCACAAAATGTATAAAGATATAATTTGTGACAATAACAGTGCTAAAGGGAGGAATGATGTTGGACAGCAGGAAAGTTAACGTATGCTATTAAAGTTAAATTACTATAATTCAAACTAGATTGTTATGTATGTGGGATATTAACAGTAACTCCCATGGTAACCTCTACAAAAATAACTAAAATTATATAGAAAGGAAATAAAGAGGGACTCAAAATGGTACAGTAGAAAACATCAATCAAATAAAAAAGATAATATTAGAGATAATTGAGGAACCAGAAAATGTATAATAAATATAAAAGACAAATACTAATATGACAGAAGCAAGTTCCTCATTATTATTATTCACTTTAAATCTAATTGTATTAAACTCATGAGTTAAAAGACAGAGATTAACAGAAAGGACAAAGAATACAATTCAACAATGTGTAGCTTACAAGAGATTCCCTTTAGATCCAGAAACACAAATAGGCTGAAAGTGAATGAATGGAAAAATATATTTATGCAAATGATAACTAAAAGAGAGGGCTATATCAATATCAAAAAATAGTTTTTAAATAAAAAATTGTAATGTTTTTAACTAAAAATGACATTTTTATTTATAAAAAGTTCAATTCATCAATAAGATATGACAATTACATACATCTACATATCAAACTACAGAAATATGAAAGAAACATTTAGAATGGGAGCCCAATAAAGATTCAGACAGAATTGAGGGAAGAAATAGAAGGCTCTTTAATAATGATTGGGGACTTCAATACCCTCACTGTTAATGATTTACAGAGAATCTGGACAGAAGATCAATAAGGAAATAAAAGATTTAAACAACCCCATAAACCAATCTGATCATATGTACACTAGGCCCATCTGCAAGGAGATTGAATCAGTTATCAAACCTCCCAACAATGAAAAATCCAAGACCAAATAACTTTGTAGGTGAATTTT
Organism: Papio anubis; assembly: GCF_008728515.1. Taxonomy (NCBI): domain Eukaryota; kingdom Metazoa; phylum Chordata; class Mammalia; order Primates; family Cercopithecidae; genus Papio; species Papio anubis. The sequence goes on along the minus strand of NC_044978.1, from coordinate 156,215,214 downwards.
CCCAACCATTTTTGAAAGTATTAACAACAGTTCTACTCAAACTCTCTCAATAATTAAAGACGAAGAAACACTTTCTACCACATTCTCTAAGACCAGAATTATCCAGATGCCAGAGCTAGAAAAAAGCATCTTAAGAAAACTACAGAAGGTCAATATCCCTTATAAATAAAGACAAAAACATTATAAGAAAACTCCATAAGATCCAAATCCCTTATAAATATAGACAAAAAAAAATTTCAACAAAATATAAGCAAACTGAAACAAACGAAATATTACATTGATTACACACTATGACCAGAGGAGATTTATCAAAAAATGTAATGCTATTTCAAAAAATAAAAATAAAATCCTTTTGATATGATTTGGCTCTGTGTCCTCGCCCAAATCTCATCGTGAATTGTACGCCCATAATTCCCATGTGTTTTGGAAGGGAACTGGTGGGAGATAATTGAATCATCGGAGCAGTTCTTCTCATACTGTTCTCGTGATAGTGAATAAGGTTCACAAGATCTGATGGTTTTAAAAACGGGAATTTCCCCGCACAAGTTCTTCTCTTGTCTGCTGTCATATGAGAGGTGCTTTTCGCCTTCTGCCATAATTGTGAGGCTTCCCAGCCATGTGGAACTGTATGTCCAATAAATCTCTTTATTTATTTAAATATGTATGTCCAATAAATCTCTTTATTTAAGTCTTGGGTGTATCTTTATCAGCAGCATGAAAATGGACTAATACAGTAAATTGGTACCAGGAGTGGGACACTGCTGAAAAGATACCCCAAAATGTGGAAGGAACTTTGGAACTGGGTAACAAGCAGAGGTTGAAACAGTTTGGAAGGCTCAGAAGAAGACACAAAAATGTGGAAAAGTTTGGAACTCCTTAGAGACTTGTTGAATGGCTTTGATCAAAATGTTGATAATCGTACGGACAATGAAATCCAGGCTGAGGTCATCTCAGATGGGGCTGAGGAACTTGTTGGGAACTGGAGCAAAGGTGACTCTTGTTATGTTCAGCAAAATGACTAGCAGCATTTTGCCCTTGACCTAGAGATCTATGGAACTTCAAACTTGAGAGAGATGATTTAGGGTATCTGGCAGAAGAAATTTCTAAGCAGCAAAGCATCCAAGAGGTGACTTGGATGTTGTTAAAGACATTCAGTTTTACAAGGGAAGGAAAGCATAAAAGTTCAGAAAATTTGCAGACTGACAATGTGATGGAAAATCCCATTTTCTGAGGAGAAATTCAAGCCAGCTGTAGAAATTTGCATAAGTAATGAGGATTCAAATGTTAATCTTCAAGACAATGGGGAAAATGTCTCCTAATGGTTTCATAGGCCAGCCCCAGGTTCCCCCTGCTGTGTACAACCCAGAGACTGGGTACTCTGCATCCCAGCCACTCCAGCCATGATTAAAAGGGGCCAAGGTACAGCTCAGGTTATTGCTTCAGAGGATGAAAGCCCGAAGACTTGGCAGCTTCCACATGGTATTGAGTCTGTAGGGGCACAGAAGTCAATAATTAAAGTTTGGAAATATCCATCAAGATTTCAGAGGATTTATCGAAAAGCCTGGATGCCCAGAAAGAAGTTAGCTACAGGAACAGGACCCTCATGGAGAACCTCTGAAAGGGCAGTTCAGAAGGGAGATGTGGGGTAGGAGCCCCCACACAGAGTCTGTACTGGGGCACTGCCTAGTGGAGCTATGAAAAGAGGGCCACCATCCTCCAGACCCCAGAATGGTAGATCCACTGTCAGGTGGCACTGTGCACCTGGAAGAGCCACAGTCACTTAACACCAGCCAGTGAGAGCAGCCAGCAAATCCAGCTCCACAGGTGTGGAGCTGCCCAAGGCCTTGGGAGTCCACCCCTTGCATCACTGTGACCTGGAGGTGAAACATAGAATCAAAGGAGATCATTTTGGAGCTTTAAGATCTGACTGCCCTTATTTTATTGAAGGTTTTTGCATCGATGTTCATCAGGGATATTGGTCTAAAATTCTCTTTTTTTGTTGTTGTGTCTCTGCCAGACTTTGGTATCAGGATGATGTTGACCTCATAAAATGAGTTAGGGAGGATTCCCTCTTTTTCTATTGATTGGAATAGTTTCAGAAGGAATGGTACCAGCTCCTTCTTGTACCTCTGGTAGAATTTGGCGGTGAATCCATCTGGTCCTGGACTTTTTTTGGTTGGTAGGCTATTAATTATTGCCTCAATTTGAGAGCCTGCTATTGGTCTATTCAGGGATTCAACTTCTTCCTGGTTTAGTCTTGGGAGAGTGTATGTGTCCAGGAATTTATCCATTTCTTCTAGGTTTTCTAGTTTATTTGCATAGAGGTGTTTATAGTATTCTCTGATGGTAGTTTGAATTTCTGTGGTGTCGGTGGTAGTATCCCCTTTATCATTTTTTATTGTGTCTATTTGATTCTTCTCTCTTTTCTTCTTTATTAGTCTTGCTAGCAGTCTATACATTTTGTTGATTTTTTCAAAAAACCAGCTCCTGGATTCATTGATTTTTTTGAAGGATTTTTTTTGTGTCTCTATCTCCTTCAGTTCTGCTCTGATCTTAGTTATTTCTTGCCTTCTGCTAGCTTTTGAATGTGTTTGCTCTTGCTTCTCTAATTCTTTTAATTGTGATGTTAGGGTGTCAATTTTAGATCTTTCCTGCTTTCTCTTGTGGAGATTTAGTGCTATCAATTTCCCTCTACACACTGCTTTAAATGTGTCCCAGAGATTCTGGTATGTTGTATCTTTGTTCTCATTGGTCTCAAAGAACATCTTTATTTCTGCCTTCATTTCATTATGTACCCAGTAGTCATTCAGGAGCAGGTTGTTCAGTTTCCATGTAGTTGAGCAGTTTTGATTGTGTTTTTTAGTCCTGAGAGCAACAGCAACAAAAGCCAAAATTGACAAATGGAATCTAATTAAACTAAAGAGCTTCTGCACAGCAAAAGAAGTTACCATCGGAGTGAACAGGCAACCTAAAGAATGGACAAAAATTTTGACAGTCTACTCATCTGACAAATGGCTAATATCCAGAATCTACAAAGAACTCAAACAAATTTACAAGAAAAAAACAGACAACCCCATCAAAAAGTGGGCAAAGGATATGAACAGACACTTCTCAAAAGAAGACATTTATACAGCCAACAGACACATGAAAAAATGCTCATCATCACTCACTATCAGAGAAATGCAAATCAGAACCACAATGAGATACCATTTCACACTAGTTAGAATGGCAATCATTAAAATGTCAGGAAACAACAGGTGCTGGAGAGGATGTGGAGAAATAGAAATACTTTTACACTGTTGGTGGGACTGTAAGCTAGTTCAACGATTGTGGAAAACAGTGTGGCTATTCCTCAAGGATCTAGAACTAGAAATACCATATGACCCAGCCATCCCATTACTGGGTATATACCCAAAGGATTATAAATCATGCTGCTATAAAGACCCATGCACACGTATGTTTATTGCGGCACTACTCACAATAGCAAAGACTTGGAATCAACTCAAATGTCCATCAGTGACAGACTGGATTAAGAAAATGTGGCACACATATATCATGGAATACTATGCAGCCATAAAAAAGGATGAGTTTGTGTCCTTTGTAGGGACATGGATGCAGCTGGAAACCATCATTCTCAGCAAACTATTGCAAGAACAGAAAACCAAACACCGCATGTTCTCACTCATAGGTAGGAATTGAACAATGAGATCACCTGGACACAGGAAGGGGAACATCACACACCGTGGCCTATTGTGGGGAGGGGGTAGGGGGAAGGAATAGCATTAGGAGATATACCTAATGTAAATGACGAGTTAATGGGTGCAGCACACCAACATGGCACATGTATACATATGTAACAAACCTGCACATTGTGCACATGTACCCTAGAACTTAAAGTATAATAATAATAAAAAAAGATAAACAGTAAATTAAAAAAAAAAAAAAAAAAGATCTGACTGCCCTGCTGGATTTCAGACTTGCATGGGGCCTGAAGACTTTTTGTTTAGGCCAATTTCTCTTATTTGGAATGGCTGTATTTACCCAGTGCCTGTACCCCCATTGTATCTAGGAAGTAACTAACTTGTTTTTGATTTTGCAGACTCGTAGGCAGAAGAGACTTGCCTTGTCTCAAATGAGACTTTGGACTATGGACTTCTGAGTTAATGCTGAAATGAGTTAAGACTTTGAGGGACTGTTGGGAAGTTGTGATTGGTTTAGAAATGTGAGGACATGAGATTTCGGAGGGTCCAGGGGTGAAATGGTATGGTTTGGCTCTGTCTCCCCTCCCAAATCTCATCTTGAATTGTATTCCCATAATTCCAATGAGTTGTGGAAAGGACTCAGTAGGAAAATCATGGGGCCAGTTTCTCCCATACGTTTCTTGTGATAGTGAATAAGTCTCATAAGATCTCATGGTTTTAAAAAGGGGAGTTTCCCTGCACAAGATATCTTCTTGTGTCTGCTGCCATGTGAGATGTGCCTTTCAGCTTCCACCATGATTGTGAGGCCTCCCCAGCCATGTGGAACAGTAAGTCCAATAAATCTCTTGTTTAATAAACTGCCTAGTCTTGGGTATGTCTTTATCAGCAGCATGAAGACAGACTAATACACCTTTATATTAATAGAAAGAAGAAAACTTAAACAAATGATAATCTCAGTCAATGTAGAAAAAGCATTTGACAAAATTCAACTCCACTTAATAAAATAGTCTGCAAACTAGGAATGGATGGAAACCTCCTTAACATGACAAAAAATTTTAAAAATTACAAAAAATTCACAGTTAACATTGTAGTTAACCATAATAATTTGAAACATTTCCTTTAAAATTAGGCACATTTTACTTACTGCTGTTCAACATTGTAATTGAAGTACTAGCAGAGAAATTAGACAAGAGAAATAAATAAAAGTCACCCAGACTGGAAACAAATTGGAAAAATTGTCTCTAATTAAAGATGACATAACTAATAGAATACACAAAAAAATACTAGAGCTAATAGTCAAATTGAGAAAATTGGCATGGTTCAAGATTAACACACAAAAATCAGCCATGCTTCTAAATAGCAACAATATACAAGCCAAAAGAGAAATTAACAAAGCATCCCATTTATAATAGCATACAAAAGAACAAAATACTTACTAATAAATTTAACCAAGGAAGTAAAAGACACGATGAAAACTACTATCATTGCTGAAAGAAATTGTCAGTTCTAAATAAATGGAACAATATTTTAAGCTCCTAGATTGGAAGATGATATTAATAAAATGTGTGATAGCTAATTTTATGTGTCACTTTGACAAGGTTAAAAGATGGTAAAACATTATTTTGACAGTGTCTGTGAGGATATTTTATGTGTCACTTTGACAAGGTTAAAAGATGGTAAAACATTATTTTGACAGTGTCTGTGAGGATATCTCTGGAAAATGTAAACATCTGAAGAGGCCCTCTTATCAATATGGGTATCAGTATGTGAGCCCCCATTAAATCTGTTGAGATAGAACAGAAAAATGGAGGAAGGGCAACTTCTTTCTCTCTCTCCTTGAACTGAACCATCCATCTTCTCCTGCTTATGAAATCAGAGATTCCAATGCTCAGGCCTTTGGACTCTGTGAGTTACATTAGCACACCCCATCCCCATTCTCAGGAGTTTGACCCTGGGCTGGAACTTAAATCAGCTTCCCTGGTGCTCAGGTCCTTGGACTCAGAAGAAATTACCCCACCAGATTTACTGGCGCTCCAGCTCTCACATGATTGTGTTTATTGGAAAACACCAACTAATCGAGATTTCCATGCTCCTCAAGGCAATTTATAACTTAAATGTAATACCTATCGACTTTCCAATGGCCTTTTGTGCCAAAATTGAAAAGCAGATCTTTAAATTTATGTGAAAATTCAATGAGTCTCAAATAGCCAAAACAGTCTTGAAAAAGAATAAAGTAGAAGAACTCACACTTCATTTTTTCCAGATTTGTAACAAGGATGCAGTAATCAAAACAGTATAGTACTGGCTTAAGGGATGTCATATGGACCAATGAAATAAAGTTGAGAGTCCAGAAATCAACCCAACCTGATTCTCAAGAAGAATGCCAAGATCACTTATAGAGAACAAATGGTTTCCTCAATAAATGGTGCTGAGACAGCTGGATTTCCACATGCAAAAGAATCAGTCTTGATCCTACTTAACTTGATATCTTAGTGCACAGTGGGGGCTCCAACAAAATATTCTAGATTGTGTGATTTATAAACAACAAAATTTATTTCTCATGGTTCTAGAGACTGGGGCATTTAAGACCAAGATACCAGCAGATTCTGTATCTAATGAGGACCCAATTCCTCATAGACAGCTGTCTTTTTACTCTACTGTCACATGCCTGAAGGGGTAAGAAGTTTCTCATGGATATTTTTAACAAGACAATTAATCCCATTTATGAGAATTCTGCCCCCATGGTCTATTAATCTCTCAAAGTGCTCACCTCCTAATACCATCAGGCTGAGGGTAAAGATTTCAGCCTATGAATTTTGGGGGAACATACATATTCAGACCATAGAACACAATATACAAAAATAAACCCAAAATTGATCGAAAACATATGTAGATGCTAAAACTATAAAACTATTAGAAGAAAACATAATGTGTCTTCATGACCTTGGATTTGGCAGTGGATTCTTACCTTTAACACCAAAAGCACATGCACAAAAGGAAATAAAAATCAATTTCACTTTAAAAATCTCAAAGCTTTCCATCAATAAAATCCATTAGCAAGACTGTGAAAAGAAACCATACAGGAATGGAGAAAATATCTGTAAATGAAATATCTGGTAAGCGTTTAGTATCCAGAATATAGAAAGAACTCTTACATTTAAACAACAGAAGACAAACAACCCAATCTAAAAATGGGTAAGGAAATTGAATAAGCATTTCTCCAAAGAAGATGTACAGATGGCCAAAAAGCACATGAAAAGAGGAACCATTGATCATTAAGGCAGTACATATTAAAACCAAAATGAAATACCACCTCACACAACTAATATGGCGGCTTTAATGAAGAACGTGAAAAAAAAAAAAAAAAGGATTGGTGGTGATTTCAAGACATAGGCACATTCTGGTGGGAATGTAAAATCACGTAGCCACTGTGGAAAATAGTTCAATGATCCCTTAAAAAGTGATACAGAATGCTCAGCCCATTATACTTGTAGGTATATACCTGAGAGATAAAAATATATGTCCACAGAGAAATTTGTTTACAAATGTATATAGCAGCATTATTCATTAGCCAACAGGTGAAAATAACTCAAAATATCTATCAATGAATAAATGAATAAAGCACAGTTTTCTCAGACAACAAAATATCATTCAGTCAGAAAAAGGAATAAAGTGCTAATAAAATACTAATACCTGTTACAACTTGGATAAACATTAAAAACATGTGTTCCTTTTTTCCTTTTTTCTTTTTTTTTTTTTTTTTGAAATGGAGTCTCGCTCTGTCACCCAGGCTGCAGTGCGCTGGCCGGATCTCGGCCAACCACAAGCTCCGTCTCCCGGGTTCACGCCATTCTCCTGCCTCAGCCTCCCTAGGAGCTGGAAGTACAGGTGCCCACTACCACGCCCGGCTAATTTCTTGTATTTTTAGTGGAGATGGGGTTTCACCGTCTTAGCCAGGACGGTCTCCATCTCCTAACCTCGTGATCAGCCCGCCTCGGCCTCCCAAAGTGCTGGGATTACAGGCGTGAGCCACCGCACGCGGCCCAAAACCCTATGTTAAGGAAGGAAACGAATTATAAAAAGTCACATATTTGTATGATTTATTTTATATGACAACATAAATTCCTAGAGACAGAAAAAAATTATAGGTTGCCAGGGCTAAAGAGAATGGGGAATAATCACTCAATAGGTATGGGGTGCTTTTATAGGATCATGAAAAATTTCTAAAATTAGAGAGATCTAGTGTTTTCAGAACATTATAAAAACATTACTGCTGAATGGTACACTAAAAACTGCTGAATCACAACTTTAAAATGGCTCATTGTGATATGAATTTGACTCTGATTAAAAAAAATTTAAAGTCCCATGATACACAGAATTTTTTGATATAATCTCCACTAAGCTTAGGACCAATTATATCAGAAGAAAGTGGATATGTGTTTTACAATTATTCTATTCCTCTATCTCAATTGTTTAATTGGTAATAGAATCAACTCCAAAGCTTAAAGTGAATTTATTTTGCTGAGAAGCAGAATTTTCTAAAGATAATGTCAATTCTGAAGGCTGTTTTCTTTATTAATTGTATGTGTAGCAGTAATTATATTCCAAAGATACCAAATGCAATAGAAAGCAATGTTGACTACCAAATAATATTTATCAGAGATTATTTAAATACTAGCTTCCTAAAATTCCTATCCTACTCTTTATTAGCTAATAAATACATTCAAAATTATAATTCTGTTAACTTGTTTTCAAATCAAAATAGAATTAAGTACATTGCCTCCATTTTCGTATATTTAATACATTTTACAAAAGATTTCAAGTTTTATTGAGTTGACGCTAGGAAAGGGAGCACTCAGAGAAATTCATTTGATATTTAGAACTCATTTTAAATGGTCTATGAAAAATAATGTGAGAACAGAAAGTGTTTAATTAGAAAAAATCAATGCTATCTACTTCATAAAACACTTTTTTAAAAATCATAATTTATTAAGCACTACTAAAACTTAGATACTAATATAAATACTACTCTATTTTTTCCTAATAATTAATTTAAATGGTACCATTTTATGAATACTATATATTCCATGGAATACTATGCCACCATAACATAGAAAGAGATCATACCCTTTGCAGCAACATAGTTAGAGCTGGAAACCATTAGTTTTTTCCCAGGTGAACTGCTGCAAGAACAGAAAAACATGTACCACTGTTCTCACTTGTAAGTGGGAAATAAACATTGAATACACATGGACACAATGAAGGGAACAATAGACACCAGGACCTATTTGAGGATGGAGGGTGGGCGGAGGGTGAAGATCAAAAAGCTGTTGGGTACTATGCTTATTACCTGGGTGACAAGACCATCTGTACACAAAAACCCCACAACGCAAAATTTACCTATGTAACAAACTTGCATCTGTACACTTGAACTGAAAATAAAAATTTTTTAAGAAAGAATACTGTGGTTGGGCACGGTGGCTCACGCCTGTACTCCAGCCACTGCACTCCAGCCTGGGCGACAGAGTGAGATAGAGGGAGACTCCGTTTCTTAAAAAAAAAGAAAGAATACTGTGTATTGAAAACTGGTAAGCAAACCCTATAGATGTATTATTATCAGTTTCTAAAATTATTAAAAAGTATGTCACAGCAAAAAGATAAATTTTGTCTAGTAAATTATAATTTCTTGAAATAATTTGTTGTGATATAAAATATTTTGGAAAACGTTATGAAAGAGTATTGATGTTAAAGTTAATCTAATCTAATGTCCCCTTTTTAAAGTTATTTGTCTGATATGCTCTTATTAGGGACAGAACTGAGATTTGTATCCAAAGTGTCTTTTTTCCAATTTTCTGCCTTGAGTCTCATTTACCAGCACTTACAAGTTACTTCAGTTGGAGACTTTAAAAAAATATTTTAATATTTAGTTCATTCTAGTCTTATCTTTCTGTTAACATTATCTCTCCAATGTACATATTATTTTACTAGAAAATAATCTTAAATCTGTTGAAATTTCTTTAAATAACATAAAGAATGTTAATAATGAAACCTGTAATAGCATTTTTAACTCAAAAATTAGATCTATCTACATATTAATCTGTTTATATATACACACACCTGGTATCTGAGTATATATAAACATACAATTATATTAACTATATCATTAAATGTCATATGCTACATATTAACAATATTACGTATGTCTGATAATATAAATGCTATAATAAATTATACGAAATGGCATATACCATTATGATTAATGTATATTAAATGCTATATACATTTATACTATAAAATATACATATGTTATAGATGTATATAAACAGATATAGACATCTGTTTGTCTTTTATTTTAATTATTTAATTGATGCATAGGAAGATAGGTAGGTAGATAATAAAGATATGACTATAGATATATGTCACCACCACAATGTAGGATTGTGACCTGGACCATACTGGGTTTTTTGGTAACATTCAATGATCTGAAAATTGGATTTCATGTATTAAAAACTTACTTGTACAGTTTTTCTGACTATTGCATGTCTCCAAATATGGAGCTTTCACTTAAAAAGTTATTCTACCAATATTGAAAGTTTGCTGTATTTCAAATGTTGCTCTAAGAACTCTATGCTTCTCAACTTATTTAATCAATAAAACAACTAATTAGAAAGGTATGTGATAAATACACCTTAGTAATTTTCGTGCATAATATAGGGTAGTATATAGTACTTGCACTATGTGAATATCTGAAAAGTAAAAGAGACTAAATATGCAAAGTACTTATCACATTGCTATGGTACACAATAAAGCAGTTAAAACTATTTTTGCTATAATAATAATAATAATTAATTATTAGTAATATTAGTGGGCACGGTGGCTCACGCCTGTACTCCAGCCACTGCACTCCAGCCTGGGCGACAGAGTGAGATAGAGGGAGACTCCGTTTCCCTCTTATATTAATATTACTTATATTAATAATACTTATATTAATATTCCCTCTTATAATAATATTACTATTATTAGTAATAATAATAATTATTATTATTATTTGAGATTGAGTCTCACTCTGTCTCCCAAGCTGGAGTGCAGTGTCAGGATCTCAACTCACTGCAACCTCCGCCTCCCAGGTTCAAGCAATTCTCCTACTTCAGCCTCCCAATTAGCTGGGATTACAGTTGTGTGACACCACACCAAGCTAATGTTTGTATTTTTAGTAGAGATGGGGTCTCACCATGTTGGCCAACATGGTCGTTTTGAACTCCTGATCTCAAATGATCCATCTGCCTCAGCCTCCCAAAGTGTGGGGATTACAGACGTGAGCTACCATGCCCGTTATTACTGTTATTAAAGTGATTTTAATATACTTTCAGATTGTAAGAGAAGAAGGGAAAAAGTCTGGGAAATGGCAAGGTGACAGAATGTGACATTTAAGGATACCACGATTAACCACAGGTAGATATTAGGTAATCTACCAATAGGCATTCCTAGATTTACACATGAAAGAAGCCGTATTATGTAATAGTTTAAGATGTTTCCCCAATGTACCATGGTATTTATGACATTAATTACAAATCTATCTGTACATCATATATATAAAACTATATATTGTGAAGTTATTAATAATAAAAAGCATAATCCTTCAAAAGGGAAAATTACATTAAAGGAACTTTAAATTAACATGATAATGGTGAGAATAAAGTTGGTGATGATTTCTTTGTTTTGTTTCACTTTAAGTTTCAGGATACATGTGCAGAACATGCAGGCTTGTTACATAGGTACACATATACCATGGTGGTTTGCTGCATGTATCGACCATCATTTAGGTTTTAAACCCCCCATGCATTCCGTATTTGTCCTAATGCCCTCCCTCTTTTTGCCCCACATCCCCCGGCAGGCCCTTGTGTATTGTTCCACTCCCCGTGTCCATGTGTTCTCATTGTTCAACTCCCATTTATGAGTGAGAACATGCGGTGTTTGGTTTTCTGCTCCTGTGTCAGTTTGCTGAAGATGATGACTTTCCAGCTTCATTCATGCCCCTGCAAAGGACATGATCCATTCTTAATGGGAAGTAAAACACTCCTCAGCAAATGCAAAAGAACTGAAATCATAACAAACAGTCTCTCAGACTGCAGTGCAATCAAATTAGAACTCAGGATTAAGAAACTCACTCAAAACCACACAACTATATGGAAATTGAACAACTGGCTCCTGAATGACTCCTGGATAAATAATTAAATTAAGGCAGAAATAAAGAAGTCCTTTGGAACAAATGAGAACAAAGACACAACGTACCAGAATCTCTGGGATACATCTAAAGCAGTGTTAAGAGGCAAGTTTGTAGCACTAAATGCCCACATCAGAAAACTGGAATGATCTCAAATCGACACCCTGACATCACAATTAAAATGACTAGAGAAGCAAGAGCAAACAAATCCAAAAGCTAGCAGAAGACAAGAAATAACTAAAATAAGGACAGAAATGAAGGACATAGAGACACTAAAAATCCTTCAAAAAATCAAAGAATCCAGGAGCTGGTGTTTTGAAAAAAATAACAAAATAGGTAGAATGCTAGCTAAACTATTAAAGAAGAAAAGAGAGAATAATCAAATAGACAAAATAAAAAATGGTAAAGGGGATATCACCCCTGAGCCCACAAAAATAAAAACTACCATCAGAGAATATATAAACACCTCTATGCAAGTCAACTAGAAAATCTAGAAGAAATGGAAAAATTCCTCCCAAGGACTAAACCAGGAAGAAGTCAAATCCCTGAATAGACCAATAACAAGTTCTGAAATTGAGGCAGTAATTAATAGCCTACCAAACAAAAAAAGCCCAGGACTAGATGGATTAATGGATTCACAGCTGAATTTTACCAGAGGTACAAAGGGGAGCTAGTAACATTCTTTCTGAAACTATTCCAAACAATTGAAAAGGAGGGACTCCTCCCTAACTCATTTTATGAAGCCAACATCATCCTGAGACCAAAATCGGGAAGAGACACAACAAAAAAAAGAAAAATTTAGGCCAATATCCCTGGTGAACATCGATGCAAAAATCCTCAATAAAATACTGGCAAACCGAATGCAGCAGCACATCAAAAAGCTTATCCACCATGATCAATTCGAAATTTGGTGATGATTTTGATTGTGAATGTTAAGAAAGCTAAAATTTGAGAGGGGAGCAAGAAAAAGAGAGAAAAACAAGGAAAGAGGGAGGAGAGAAGTCAGATGAAGGGAAAAAAATGAAAGGAAGGACAGGAGGAAAGAGGAAGGGAGAAAGAGATCCAGGGAGGTAAGAACATGAAGCATTAACTTCAATTTGAGATAGGAGGGCAGTGGTTAGATTATGGTTCTGGTTGTAAAAAGATGTAAGATTATATTTCTGGCTTCACTACTGACTTACATTGCCCTTAGCCTCCTGTACCTTGACCATATCTTGAGATGTCTTTAATGGACTTTGATCTTATCTGAGAATAGGTGATGAAGGAGACATCATTTTCCTTGGTTCTAGCAGACACTTGGCAGCAAGAGCTATCAATTTCTCATATAAATTACTGGATTATTCTTTTCTGGGAATCTTAACTATTGACTGGTCAAATTATAAGAAAATATTGTAAGAAAAAATGAAAGAAACAATTCCCTTTCTTTGGGAAATAGACTGACAGCAGTGGTAGACCTTTGAAGTTTATTACATTCTTTTAGTAGTTCTACAATTTTTAACACACTTTTTTCTTTAAAAAATGTGTATACCATTTTAAAGTAATTTGAAAGAAACAGCATCTGTTACTTTCCTCAGAAACTTATCTTTCCAAATTTATAGCACACATTGATTTTTTTTCTTTATGAATAGTCACTTTTTTTAGATTCTTGTAAGCTTTTATGAGCATCACCAACTCAGTTTCCTTGGGGTTCTGATCTAAATGTTTTCATTTCTGTGCTATACTAGATATGATAACCTCAACTTATGTAATGTGGGATATATATGTGTGATATCAAATGTACTACATCACAATTTATATATATTTTGTGATGCCAAATAACACATTACCAAATCGAATGGCACATATATTTTAACATTAATCCAAAAGTAACACTCCAGAAGGATTATTAGTGAGACATTATACAGGAGACCTATATTTTGTGGATAAACATGACATTTATCGTAGCTCAAACAAATTTCTATGCCTATTTTGAGGAAATTAAATCCTTCAGATTACCTGTAAATAAATTAACAAAAAATTTCAAAATGTTCTCCATTTATTTGTGTTTCAATGAATACTTCTCCTGGTTGTAGTTTCAACATCATCAGACATAAGACCTGTGAGGTATTGAAGAAAAGCAAAACTCATTTGGAGGCAGGATGCTGCCTGTAATCCCTGAACTTTGGGAGGCCGAGGTGGGCAGACCACCTGAGATCAGGAGTTCAAAACCAGCCTGGCCAACATGGTGAAACGACATCTCTATTAAAAAAAAAAAAAAAAAGCACAAAAATTAGCTGGGCATGGTGGCAGATGCCTGTAATCCCAGCTACTCTGGATGCTGAGGCAGGAGAATTTCTTGAACCCAGGAGGAGGAGGTTGCAGTGAGCCGAGATCACACCATTGCACTCCAGCCTGGGCAACAAGAATGAAACTCCGTCTCAAACAAACAAACAAACAGAACAAAACAAAAAAAAACTCATTTGGAAATAGTTTATAGTAAGATTATAAGGAAATGTATTTTGTATGAAAAAAACTATCTTCTAGTATAAAAACTTTTAAAGATGCTTATGTCTCAACCTTCAATTTACATAATTTTAAAATATTCTTGTGAGTAATTTCTAAATTTAAAAACCTCTTAATTAAAAAAATATGATCATTTAAAGAGCTACTAAAATTGACCGATTATATTATTTTTATGAAAAGTTATATTAGTCTGTTTTTATGCTGCCAATAAAGACGTATGCAAGACTGGGTAATTTGTAAAGAAAAAGAGGTTTAATGGACTCACAGTTTCATGTGGCTGGGAAGGCCTCACAATCATGGTGAAAGGCAAAGAGGGAACAAAGGCATGTCTTACATGGCTGCAGGCAAGACAGCTTGTATAGGGGAACTCCCTATACAGTATATATAATATATATACAATCTATATCCCTATACTCTCATCAGATCTTTTGAAATTTGTTCACTATCATGAGAACAACAAGGGAAAGACCTGCTCCCATGATTTAATTACCTCCCACCAGGTCCCTCCCATGACAGGTGGGAATTATGGGAGCTACAAATCAAGATGAGATTTGGGTGGGGACGCAGTCAAACCATATCAAGGGTTATGAAATCTTCTGAGTTTTTTGTTTAAATAACCGTCATTTTAATGCTGTGTCATTGATGCTACATACAGAAAAGAAAGGTCTGCATTTTATATCAATACAAATTTTGTACCTAAATTATTCAATATTCTATTTTAAAATATTATTTCCAATATATGAGCATAAAAACTGAGAATTTAAATGCAATTAGTAGAAAAAAAAATTAAAGCAGTGTAACTAAATAGTATGAACTTTTTGGTATCATCTCAATGTGTTAGAGTGTGACAAGGATAAATATGTAGAATCTTTATATTTACAAATTCTATATTTGCAAACCCAAAAATAGTTCTTGAGCAATGCATTCATGAATTTTATATGTCGACTTGAAAGGTGGGTAAAGCAAATTGCTTCCATAATATTTGTGGATGTTATCCAATCAATTGAAGGCCTAAATGGTATAAAAAGGCGCTGCTTCCCCAAGCAAAAGGGAATTCTTCAGCAGACTTCATCTGCATCATCAGGTTTCCTAAGTCCCCAGCCTTTTTGCCTTTGGACCAGAGCTAAAATGACAGCTTTTCTGGGTCTCTAGGCTGCTGGTCCACACTGCAGATTTGGGACTCCAGCCTCCTTCATCATGTGAGTCAATTCCACAGAGATAGATGATAGATGATAGATAGATAGATAGATAGATAGATAGATAGATAGATAGATAGATAAATAGATACATGATAGATAGATAGATAGATAGATAGATAGATAGATAGATAGATAGATAGATAGATATTCCATTGGTTCTGTTTCTCTGGAAGACATGGGCTAAAACAGCCATTTATTCAATCCAACACTATTTTAAGTGCTACTAGGTATCCTAGAAGATTGGTCAGGGAGAGACTTGAGAAGCAACATCTTGCCTATGCTTTGAATATGGCATACACTGTTGTGATTTTTTAATGAAAGAAAAATTTTGTTGGTAGATTCAAAGAAAAAGAAAGAATCTGAGAAACTGTTAGAAATATACGGCAACACAGTCAGCCCTGTTTTTTTGTATCTACAACCATTGTTAACAGCAAGTAGAATACTCTCTCCCACCCTCCACCACTTTGCTCCTTTAGATCTGATTCCTGTGAGCTCTTCAGGGCTTCTGGGTCAGTAGAACTCTGCTAATCAAAGAGCTACTGAAACCTCCATTGTGAAGACGAGCACAAAATTATAGCAGAAACCCATCTCTCTATTACTGTTGAATGTGGTAACTCTGGATTGTCAGTGCCCAGAGCTCATATTTCGAGTACCTTTGGACATATTTTAGTTCATCAGAAGTCTTCATTTGTAATGTTACTTTAGATGAATTGGTAAAACTGAAAGTGTATGAAATTGTAATATTTTGCTTGTTATACCATCATTTGTCTTCATTCCCAAATTCTAAAACACTTATCTTTCACAGGAAAAGTAGACTTTCATGCTAATTATTTTGAGATGTAAATGTGCAAGAGCACATGGGATCAAGTATTATATCCTAAGAGAGATGTTCCTTGATTTCTAGTAAGTAAAAGTCGTACTTCTCTTGCACATGTTCATCCCCATTTCGCTTTATTTTTGTTTTTAGTATTCCCTGTTCATTGACGCTACATATTTATCTATTTGTTTAATAGATAAGAGGGTTTAATTGTATGCTCCTTTACTATACTGTATGTTTTATAATGTAAGAGTCTTTACTTGTTTTCTATCAAATTCTACTTCCTACACAGCAGATAGTAGATGATCAATAAAAAGGTCTTCCATATTCCTAAGTGCAGACGTTAATTATTAAATGAATTAACTGGAAATTTTTGCCTAATTTTTTTTCTCCTGTTGACTTCCTCAATTTCCAAGTGCGTCTCCTTAGACAGCCATAAAAGATGAATATTCTTACATTTTCATTCAGATTAAAATAAGGCGCATTTGTCTTAATTAATGGATGTTCCGGTTTCCTTGTGAAATAGTCTCAGATAAATTGTAAATAGTAAAATGTGCTAAAATTTCAAGTAAAGAACATTTTCCATATAGTTATTTTAAATACAATTTTCTTACTCTGGTATCACCCTTGTGTAATACACCAACAGTATATGTGCCTAGGATCGTTTATCTCAGACTGTTCTTAGGAAAGCCCTAAGTGTCTGACAATTAGATATAATTAATCAACAAGAATTGAAGAATAGCTGCAGCTTAATCATTTAGAGCTGAACCAGTCAAAATTCAAAAAATAAGTGACCATCTTCTTTCCACCAAGGTCTTTTCTACTTCATAAATAAGCCTGACCCTCTTGTAGTTCATCATCATTCATAATCTCAGCAATGAGCAATGGGTATTGTGTTCAGTGCACAGGATTATACAAAGATGTATGAAATGTGTTTCCTGGCTTTAGAAGATTAAAAGTTGCATTGTATATTTAAAAAATTAAAATAGTCATAGTGTATATAATAGCAAAAGATACGAATAACTTTATTGATCTTAAAACACAGGCGTACTTAGAAATAGCTCAGTGCGTGACTTGTCAAACCCTTTCTGACTCTCCTTGGTGTTATTCCAAAGTGTTGAGGTTCAGTTGAGGATTCCTTTTACATCAGTGCTGAATTTCTTCTCTAGATATATCATGTGTGACTCATCACTGCTAATATATGAGTAATCTCAGGCTTTTGCTCTCCCTATTCATGTAAGGGAAATTGTTTTTTCCTGCTGAGTTTGTTTCCATTCTCCTAATTTCTGAGAAAATACACTGCCAGACTAATTATTTTTTAGTTTTGTTGGTGTCATTGTTTTTGTTTTGTTTTGTTTTGTTTTGTTTTTTCTTGCTTTGTGGGATTTAAAACTTGGATAAAACAGAAATGAAGAGAGGAAGGAATTGGATGGGTCTGGAGTTAAGGAGAAAAAATCTGAAAGCAGCTGAGAGAAATGGCAGAGCAATATGTATACCTCACAGTGTTTAAGAAATGAACACAATAAATTTGGGAGTATCTTTAAATTTTATTATGCATAGTGTTTTTTTTTGTTGTTGTTGTTATGACACTGCTCTGAGTTTAAAACATGTTCAGGAAACCATATAGCCATTGTTATGTTTATTTTCCCTTTCCATAAGTATTTATTCAATGTTCATTCTGTTGGAAGCACAGTCTAATTGCATGTTCATTTATACGTAAAAAGCCAAATGAAAACCTCAAGCATCCTTGAGCTTATGTTCTAGGAATAGAAGACAGGCCAGAAGAACATTTATGTACACACTTTTTTTATAATTACATATATACACATGTATTTACATCTTATATGTATATATAACATTTTATGTGTGTATTTATATAGTGATAATTGTGAAGAAAACAAATGATCAGGAAAGAATACCTGGACAAGAGTAGCTATCCCTGGGATATGAACAAATATATAGTCAACAATATTCCAGGCAGGTAGACCTCTTAATGAAAAGGATTTCAGGCCAAAACAAGCATGGTGCATTAAAGCCTCAGGAAGTAAGCCAATTCAGGAAGCAGAGGCATGGAATGTAAGAAGAGCCTGTTTAATCGAAGGTAAAAAAAGGTAAGGAGAGACATGTTGTCTAGAAATCTGTGGGTCACAGGAAAACAAACAAGGTTTTTTTATACGTTTGTTATTTGTATGACTGTTTCCTGGAAGTCATGTAAAAGCTTTAGATTTCAGGGATGGTCTATCCATGAGAGTCAAGTTTTAGTTGAGGCCAGAACGATAAGCTTGCACCACTTATAAAGATATGGGGGAGAAAATTCCTAGAAAATATCCTGATGTAGAAATGATCTACGTTTTTTGAGGGTCACAAAAAGTAAATATTTACAGCTTGGATTTCAGTGGAATTGAAAGAGATAGGGACTTATAAACAAAATAAACACAGGACCCAAAACCTTTGGAGGGATCTAAGCATGGTAATATAAATTTTTGGAAATTATTTGCCCAACTGTAGGTTAGTGTAAGTGTTCTAAACATGTTTAAGGTAGGCCAGCCTAAGTTGTGATATTCAGTAGGTTAAGCATACTGAAGTCATTTCACTTATCATATCTCCTACTTAACAATGGGTTTATCAGCAGATAACCTCATCATAAGTTGAGCAGCATCTGTATGGTATGCCACTGAATGTATACATCACAAAGTATCTATGCATTCTAATGTTGTTGAAGGATATTTGGATTGTTTTAAGTTTCTGGCTGTTAATTATAATGCTACTATGAACATCTATGTACCTGTCGGTCTTTATGTGTAGAGATTTATGTTGCATGTATACCTTGAGGTGACACTGCTGTGTCATAGAGAATGCAGATATGCAACAAAGCAGATATGGAAAAATGACTATCCAAATAGTTGTATCATTTTACCTACCCAAAAGTAGCATATGAAAATTTTCATTCTTCATATGTTTCCAACACTTAAAATTGTTCATCTTTTAAAGTTTAACCATGATGGATGTGAAACAGCATAGTTTCATTTGTACAGCCTAAACAAAATGTTATTGGTCACTCTAGCTATTTTTTTTGTGTGTGTGTGAAATGCCTGTTCAAATTCTATTGCCCATTTTTAGAGTGGGGAAGGGGGGTTGATGTCTTTCTGTTATTAATTTGAGTGAGTTCATTTTATATATTCTGGATATTAGTACTCTACATAAAACAATTACAATTTCTTAGAAGTTTCATCATTTTATATTTAGATAAATAATCCACCTGCAATTGATTTTTGGGAATGCTTTGAGGTAAGAGTCAAATTCACTCCTCCTCCCATAGGTATGTCCAACTAGCCCACAATTTATCCAATTTAACTTATTGAAACACTTTTCCCATTTCTCTGCCACTGCGTACTTTACTGATTTAATATAACATTGCTTTTTCTGCAATGTAGGAAATAAATGGTCAGTGAGCCAAGAATGGGGAAATGGGAAAATGTTGGGGAAGATAAGAACAAATGTTTGAGCATGAAAGAGTTTTATCAATAGAGATGGAGAGAATGGAATTCCAAAAATGTTTTGGAAGTTAAAGATTTTCTGACATACTGAATATGGGTTTTGGGGGAAAGAGACAAATCAATGATAACCCTTGGTTTTGGCTTAAGTAAGGAAAGTATTGTATGCCATTTTGAGTTGGGGAATGTAAACAATACTTCACATGGATTTCAGCTTCACAATTGGGGATCTTATTAAGGATCTTGTGTGGGAAAACACAAGAAAAATAAAGTGATGATTTTCAAAACTTCTAAAATTTTTCCATACTTTTAAACATCTAAATTAAAACCAATTAATTCTGTCTTTCTAGGAAAACAGTTTTCTAGGAATTTTCAAAGCATTTGATTGCATGGGTAGTATAGTAATGATATCAAAGTACTTAGAAGGAAAGATTTGTCAGTTGCAATTTTAATAATGTAGAAAATACTAAATGTCAAATCAGTATTATTATTTATCTTAAAAATGCTCTATTTTCTAAAGATTACATTTATATTGTTTGAACCTACATCATTTTCATATCATAAAAAAATACATGTATAATGATAATATTTTGAGGAATTATTTTTACTATTCTGTACATTGCTTAAAGTCAGACTGAATTATGTAAAGATTATCTTAAATATCTCTATCTGTATTTAAAATTATCCTTTCACTTTTGTTTCTAATTTAACTGTAGTTGTGTATAGACAAACACACAAAAGTTTAGAAAAATCTCTTGAGAAAAATCATAGAAATTTGAATACTGTCCTCTTTTATTTTGATTACAAAGTGCTTTCCAGCCATGATAATTGACCTTTACTCATAAAATTGATCCCTGGCACAGTAAATTGAGTCATTTATGTAACAGTAGCTGTTTAAGTTAAGTAGGCTTTTAAGTCCACATATTTTCGAAATACCAGCCTGAGTTCAAGGTGCTTTAGAAGAATAAAAAAGTATGTTCTTAAAAAATAAAGCAGGTTCTTTGACCATTTTAGTGCTTAAGGAAGCAGAACACACTATGATTTCGACTTTGTGCGCCAAAAGTTCTTTTTGCATGAAGCTTTTAAAAGAAATGAAATGGAAAATAAAGTTCCATCTGCTAACTCATCCCTTTGACATATAAAGTATTTGGTAAAATCCTGAAAAATAGATTCAAAACAACTTGTGTATAAAATGAAGGCAATAATATAAAACCAATTCTGTTTTTATTTCAAAAAAGATCAAAAGGGAGGAAGCATGTATCTTACATTGCAAAAAATCAGGATATAAGATGACCACTGTGTATAAATTTGATCATTTTGGGGAGACAGTCAAAGAAAGCAGTAATCTCCTCTCTTTACGAAGTGGTCATTAGTGTATGCCTGGATTACTTTCCCATTAATACACTGAGGTTTTCATGAAAACGATTCAGAAGCTAAAGCATTGCATAGATAGTAAAGATATGACTAACAAAATGATTTAAAAAGTTTTTTTTTTTTCAAATTATGAAAGCTCTCTTTACCCCAAGTAACATGAATACTAACCAAATATATCTTTATGGTATCTATTTTCTGTTTTGGTTTCTATTTATTCTTCTTTTTATTATTTAGTCAAGACCATTTATTTATTTGTCTGTTTGTATTATTTTTTAATGAAACAGAAACTTAAAGTTCCTGAGACTCAACATTTTCTCATTGTAGAGCTTCAAACATGTGAAACATATAGGTAAAGGATTAACAGAATGATTGTAGTATCAAAATTATGAATATTTTCATTGTGATCTGCCAGAGAGGAGTGAATGACAGATATATTCAGTAAGCATTTTGATTTTTAGTTCCGGATAATTGATAAAAGCAAAAATACTATTACGGGTGGGCATGGTAAAATGCTCCAACATTCCAGGTCACATATTTATTTTACAGAATTAATCTAAATATTAAAATATGGGCACAATTCATGATGATTATCAATAAACAGCCATCACCACCATATTTACAAATACTAATTTGACTTTGTAACTCAGTCATATCATTAAATCTAGCATCCTAAATCTTCTAGCGCAAACTTGGATGCAAGGGAGGGTTACTAACTTAGGAACCATAAAAAGTCATTACTCCCCTCTCCAAGTGATTCTGGCACCCTTTCTTGTGAAGGCTGAATGTAACTTTTCCATCCTTCTCCATGAAGCACCCTGTCAATCTGAATTGGTAGACAAGGTAAAAGTGTATGCCATCCAGGAGCACAGCACGCCTCAACGTCATCATCTCAAATAACTGTAAAATTAGTCTTCCAGAAATTATTTATCTGGCTGCTTTCTACCAGTCATCCTGAAGATTATTACCCTGTCTCTCCTCATCTTCACAGTACGAACTTGTAATTTTTCCATGTGGTTGATGCTCCTTTTGATACAACTAAAGAGGAAAGAACAAGCTTATTTTGTCACATATAAAACATCTAACAATACTGTCCTGTTTAGAAGAGAGAAAATTATTGATCTCACTTAGGTAAAGATACATATTCTTTATCACAACAACACAAAGCAACAACAATAACAAAAAATTAGCAGTCCAGGTTTAGTAGTGTCCACATGTAAATATAATGAGCCTTTTCTTGAAAGTGATTAGCGTCTGGTCTCCACTGCAGAGAAAACTCTCATTCGCACAAACTCATGTCTAAAAAACACCTTCTCTCACTTGTATAAACATGAATTTTGTTACTAAGCTTTTAGTTTTAGGTAAAAATCTACATGAGAATAGTTTTCATTTAAAAAAAGACATTTCGAGTTAAGTGCTGCAAGAATTTTCAACAAAGATTTAAACAAATCAGCAGACCTTGTGTGTGTTTTTGACAGAATGTTGTATCCTCAAAGTTATTTTATATTATATGCTAAAATTTAAATATACGTCCTTAAGATACCAATGCTTATTCATGATTTTTGGTAACGTGTAGAAATGGAGGTCTGAACCACATTTTAGGAAACAGTGGGTCTGGTCAATTAAATGTAGAGTAAAACTTCAGGTCATTTCTAATTCACTAGTATTCTAAGCAATCCTGCAAATACATATAATCCTCAATGTAGCACGATGTTTATTACACCCACATTTTCTAAAAATTGTGAGTAACTCTAACTGTGAGTGATGATGGCTTTAAAATACATCAGGTAAACTTTTGCATTGTAGTTACTTCCATACTTTTCAGTTTACTATTACAATCGCTTTTACATATCCTAAACATACATTAAATAGTGCAGGCAGACAGAGGGACCAGAAATGCATGGAAGAAACTTTCCCAGAATGAAGACCAGTTTAAAATAAATCATTGCAGCCAAATCCTCTCATGGTCAATTAAGAATGGACAGGATGTAAGCACACAGTAAAGAAAATCTACATAAGAAACTATTGACATTTGAATGACTTGGTGTTTTCTCTCCTAATCAAAGGCAATAATGACAATCACAGTAACACTAACAGTAGTAATTATTCTATTAATGACAACTACTACTAAATTGAGTGATTACTATGTGCCAGGTGTTAAGCATCCCATTTTGCAAATATTTATCCCTTAATTCTCATAATCCTGCATGGATGTAAGATTAGAAAAATTCATTCTTAGGAATATTCTGATATGGTTTTCATATATAATACATTTAGTGTATGGTACAGTTAGTACTTATACATGAGGTTCTCTGAGTCCAGAGTTCATACATTCAGTGACCTTACAAAAATAAGTGATGTTGAAATCCAGGGTTTTTGACAGCCTTTGGGTGATTTTTGCTATTATTGTTTGTTCCTCTGTGTATAATGCTGCAGAAGTAATGCTGCATCTCTAGCAATTAAGGACTAACATTTTAAAGTGTTTTTTCCAATTACCTCAGTGAGATGACATTTGTAAACATGCTGTATTATTTCATTTTAGCCTCTCAAGAAAGGTACTAATCAAAAGATATTGCATAAGTCCATATTGATGTTGAATTCATTCCCCTCATTCTCACTTATGAGTGAAGATGGGGACATGAGCAAGCTGTCATGGGTCTGGAATGGCAGACAATTATTCCAGTCAAGCATAAGCTACTCAGGAGTGACATCAATCTTAAATACACATTTACTGGAGCCTGAATCTGTGGAAATTCTTAGAGTTTGGTCAATAAGTAGGATATATGGCAATGTTCCACTCTGGCTTGCATTTACTTTGAAAACTGTTTTCTTAAACATACAATGATATACTATTTCTATAATTCATATAATATAACTAGGTACTATAGACATTTGGTGCAGCAGGAGTGACCTTTCTAAAATATAGAAGTAATTGTATTAAACCTCTGGTTGAAATACTTAAATGGCTTCCTATCAGTTGGAAAATATAATTGAAGACTGTTAGCAGTGAAAATGTGGCCTTTGGATTTGTTCAACAATTATTTATCGATACCTATGGTGTCAACTGTGGTAGTTTAAGGAGGAAATAGTTATTGATTTCATAGAAGTCCAGAACTACACTGTTAAGAGGCTGCTGCAATGGTTTGATGACATCACAAGACACAAGTCCAGGTGCTTTTCATCTTTCAGCCCTGTTTTTCACAATGTGTAGTCCTTCGTCCCCAAGTTTATCCCCTCATGGTGACGAGATAACTGCACTTCTCCTGGCTCATGTCTTTGTAACGGTCATACAGAAGAAAAAGGAAAAGAAGAAAAAAGTTGATTAGGGAAACAATATAGCAGACTATATTTAAGAATCAAGATTATTTCATTAGCCATCTCTAGTGTTAAGGGGTCTGGAAATAGATTTTTAGCTAGGCACCCTAGGAACCAAAAAATAACCGAAGTTCTACCTTTAAGGAAGATTAGGAAAACAGATGTTCGCTTAGCATCTAGCAGTGCCTACCTAATAGCAAAAAAATCTGTTGGTCATTGGGGTTACAAATGATAACAATTGCGGTTACCTAAAGTACTTTATGCAATCTAGACTATATCAACTATCCTATCTCTTGTGCTGACATGCCACTATATTTACTCTGTACTTCAGTGTAACTGAACAACTAATTCCCTGAAAATGTTGTGTACTTTCTCTATTGTCTTGCCTTCACAGTTGTAACTTTTACTTGCAATGCCCTGTCTTCTTGATATGCTTGCCTAGTTTCCCCTTTTCAGACATTTTCTCCTCTATCAAACATTCCTCTGTGTCACATTATATTGTCAACATTCATATATGCTTATATTATGGTGAGTGAGTGATTACTATAACTGGAAATTTAAAATATATACAATTTGTGGCCACAAGGAAAGGATTGATAAAAGTTACTTTCAATGTTTAAGTAATATGTGACCAAAAAACTATATAATGATGTATAATGTGGTGCTAGAGGTTAAATCTTAATGAAAATCAAATCTTTGCCTTGTTTAAATTATTAGCACTTCAGTTACCATAGAAAAGGTAATAGTGAAAATTTGAATATGTAATATTGTAAACGTCACATGGTTTCAATGATGACATGAAGTTACCAAGTGATGCTGGATAATTTTCTATAATTTTGAATATATTAATACAAGTCTATAAGTAACATTAGTGTAACACTTCAATGTTTCCAATTTTCTGTTATGCACTATCTTACTCAATCTTCAAAAGAATTAATTATGATAGATATGATAAACATCATTATCACTCTTTTACAGATTAGAAATGTGCGTAGTTCAGAGAAGATCATGTATGTGGCAAGGGCCAAACAATTAGTGAGTGGTAAATTAAGTATAGATCATTTGATTTTGAATGCAATGTTCAGTTTACTAAATAATTCTCACTTTGGTTATGATTGTTTCAATTTTTCTATACAATTTTTTTCTCCTGAGTGTTTGGGTTCCTTTTGTTTACTAAGAAATAGTGTTTATGAGTTACAATTACTCTTAAATGGCATGTAAACCCTAAATATCATTAACATTATTTGTTTACTATGTACTACTCATTATTAGAGGTCAAAATTGCTTATTCCTCAGCTGGATAATTAAATTGTTTTAGTTTGCATAAGACTTTCTTGCTTTTAAAACTGAAAGTCCCATGTTTTAGGAGGCTCTCAGGCCTGAGAAAATCAGGATATTTTATCATCCTGTCCATACTGTGGGAGAACAGTACATGTTAAGCTTTATGTTCTTTTGTCTAATCTTAGTTGTGAATTAGTTAGAATTGCAAATGCCTCAATCAGCAACTTAATTAAGAATAATGAAAGAATGGGAACTTGTTGACACATTTTAAGAAAGAGCTCAATTATCCATTTTATGTCATTAGACACATAAAGTTTAACAAATATTTATATTCCAGGAACTGTTGGACTTTAATTTTATGTGTCTTCTATATCAAAGTATCATAGAATTAGTTTGCATTTATAGTGCTTATACAAAGGATAAAAAGGTTTCCTATGATTTTGAAAGAATTGTTAAGACAGTTACAAGTACCATTGACTTTCAACCTTGAGAATAAAAGTATTTGGATTTAAGTGTTTTTGAAAGAAACTGTATCTGTTGAAGTGTTTACCACTTTATCATTTAAAGTGATAAACTGTGTTTAATACAAGAAGTAAATTCTACTCATCACTACAAAATTATAAAGAATCATCGCCTCACTTATAGAATTATTTTGAGCATAACAACACAACACAAGACAGAATTGTAAAATAAACCTCATAAATAAATAAAAGCAAAAGTAATATTTTATTATAATAAATTGGATTATTTTGTCAGCATTTTTATGAGCACATACTAAAAAGAGAACTTTGCTTTTGGACAAGGTGCAACAGATCACAGTAGACCAGCGTTTTCTCTGCAGTAGCTAGAAAAATGTTTTGAAAGGAATGAAATAGCTATGGAAGGAATAAGAATAAAGTAATATTCTGAAAAGAAGAAAATCCTCCTATTTTGAGTAAAAGATGGTCAGGCATTTCTTTCTTGGATTCAGATGCTGATTCTGCATGGACACTGGGTACCAGCTCTGACCCAGGAAAACTGTCTCTAAGACAGAAATAGAAATCAGCAGAAGATTGGTGGTGGAGTGGAGGTGAATTCTCGAATGATAGGTTGAAACTAGAGAATCCCAAAACAAAGAGCTGTCTACATGGAGTATTTGCTTCTTTCTGAGCTGCAAGGGAGATGGAGATTTTCTAAGTGGAGAATTAAAATGAACCAATCCCACGACTTATGAAACAAAGTCTTGATGGAATACCGGGGCATGTCTCAAAAATGTGGCCAATCTCCCCTCAAATCATTTGCTCAATATTGAAAAGAGGGGATGCAAGAAAGATAAAGAGATAAGATGAAAACATCCCGGCGGGAGCACTAAATTTCTCACAGGTTTCTGGGGCTAAGATGGTAGCGGACCACCAAATTTTCCCTCGAATCCATGAGAAGGCCACACATCTGGCACGACGAAGAACAAGCAGTGGATTTTCCCTAAACTGCATCCCAGCTTAACTGAGCACAACTTTTGTTTGAACCAATGATATTAAAAAGTCATCCATAATCTGACTCACACAGGGAGGGGGGATTCTTTCTGGTGAAATAAACCATTATCTGGATCTATATGGTACACTTATGCATAATAATATAAATGCAATTTAAAAATATATAAGCTATTTGAAGACATAAGAAAATGTGACTAGGCAGGAGCACTGATAAGAACAAATGCACGGGTAAATGTAAAAGAATACTGTTAAAACAGCAAAAAAAATAATATCTTGTGGAGTTATGTGCTTAGTACATAAGCAAAAATAAAGTACATGACAAGAAAGGTATAGATATGGGAAGATGCAAATGGAATTTTCAATTTCCATCAGCACATCCTTTAGTAACGCATTTAAATAGAATGCCTGGTTATAACCTGAGTACATTTATGATCACAATTGACTGACTTTATCGTCATAATTACTTGACAGTTTGGCAAGGTATAGCTACATACATAGATAATAATTTCTTGAACTTTAAAAACATGAATCTAGACTTTTAATCAGAAATAAAAATATGATCCCCATGTAAATTTCTTTATACTGTGGATAATAATTTCTTAATTGTAAAATGTTTATGAAGTCCTCTTCATAAGTTCTCGTATGTCCTTGTATGTGTATGTGTGTGTATATGTGTGTTTGTATATATATTTCTATATAGTTGTGGGTCTATTTTTTTTATGCATTTATCACCCCCAAGCAGGTAGGACTTCATATCTGAAAACAAATGTCTGTATTTAAATTTCAGAAATGTTGTCTTAGTATTCACTTTCCTGTCCATGTAGAAAAGAATTATTTGAAATGTATTTTAAAGATGGGGATCCTTAGCAACTTTCTAGCAGCATTCCACTTTAAAATCTTCTCCATGATTGAATTATTTGCCTAGTGCATGTTGTGGTATTAACCAAATTCCAACTTGTGTCATAGTTATTTTCCTGTTTTGTTTTATTTCGTTTCTTGCTAATATACAGTCAATCCCTTAGAGACAAAGATTGTTTATACTTCAGCTTATGTCATCCCTGTAGGATCTTCATCCAAATAATTACTCAACAAATATTTGGAATCTTGAACTTGCTGAATAAATGAAATTGTTTTCAAGAGGATAATATATCCCTAACAAGGGGAAACTATAAGCCAAACTGTAGTTATCTGATGATGAGGATAAAAGAACATGGCACAAAATGTAGATGAAAGAAAGAGAACAAATGTGTTTGTACAAATGCTGTTCTTATGGCAAGATCATGTGATGTATTTTGGTTAAACATAGAGAGTTAAGAAGCCTTTGTTAAACTGCAGTTATGAATTCCAGAGTTCTAGTAATTTAATGCACAAAAAAGTATTTTATGTCTTGTTTACAGTACATAACTAATGTTGGTCAGGGTGGTAGGCAGGGTTTCTCACCATACAATCATTCATGGAATCGGACTAATGAAGCATGTAACATCTGATAACACCCTGTGGTCTTGTAACTTTCTCTTTCATTACAGCAAATGAAAACAGGGCATAGTACACCTACTGTTCAATATGCAGTCCAAATATGACTGTGCTCTTTCTGCTTACAGCTTATTGGCCGAAAGAAGCTGCATTGCCTCTCCCGAATGCAGAGAGGGGAAAGTACAGGAGGAGGTATAGCTATTTAGATAATAGCAATGATCATTTCTATTGGAGTGGTGAAGAAAGCCCAGAAATTACTTATTGGGTACAATGTACATTATTCACACAATAGATACCTTAAAATCTCTGACTTCATCACTGTGAAATCGATGTATGTAACACAATTGCACTTGTACTCCATAAATGTATACAGATAAAAATAAATAAAGCTAAAGTTGGGAAAAACAATAAATGCATTTTTATGTGTATATTGCTGTGGGGGCATATGTGCATCAAAAAATATGTTCTGGAAATATTCTGTGCTCTGATTAGAAATATAGTTGATACTAAAATATACAAGGTAAGCTGCCTGCCTTCAAGGAGTTTTAACTCTAATTGTAAAAAAAGTAAAATTATTTAATACTATATCTTTGTTAATTACCTTGTCATTTAAGTAGTTCAGGATATTTGGGGGTCAAAACTAACTTTGTTTAGATTACATTAATTGTGCTAAATATGTTAATTTGCAGATAATTTGTATTTTATGGTATTATTTCCTTCCCATACAAGAACACAGGATGACTTAAGTTCAGATTCTGGTTTGTCTTTGATGTACTCTCATTTCCATAATTTATGGTCTCTACTTTCCTGTTAAATTTATATATACATATTTCATGAAGTTTCCTAATTTTATTTTGTTCTTGGTTTTTATTTTGAATACAATAATTTTCTCATGTCTTTTTCTAGGCATTTATTACTAAATTTGAGACAATTTCTGATTTCTTCAATGGCTATTTTTATTTTCAGTCACTTTATCAAGTTATCTTATTTGTTTGAGTAGTTTAGATGAGAAGGTGGGGATTGCAGTTACAAATCATACCATCAACAAGAAAAAATAATTTTATCTCATTTTCCAATATTTATATTATTTATTTATTTCTTGAGTTTCTATATTTGCTAACTACCCAAGAAAATGTTACATTATATGGTAAGAGTTCAGCTTCCATTGACTTCCTTATTTTAAATGGTTTTTAGAATTTTGTTCTGTAGAATAATGTTTATTCAAAGTTTTGGTAAATTGTTTTATTCATTTTCTTTATATTTCTCTGACATCCATGCTTTTCACTGGGAATTAATTTTGATATTGCCAAATGTTTTATTGGAATCTACCAATAAAATTTTTTACTTCTTTTCTCCTCAAATGTGTGAAGGAAAAAAAAGTGATAAAATTTCTAATATTAAGTGTTGTTTTGATTAATAAAATAACCCCTGCTCAGTAATTCTACATTAATCACAGGGAAAGAAGCTGTGTACATATTGTCGTTTTTCTCCTCACAGTTTCTCACATCTGCATAACTTCTTGATACAATTCTCATCCTTTTGCATTGCCCTTTTAATTTATAGATCTCCATTTCTTTCGGGTTGGTTATTGGAATATGATTGTGTTCTTTCTGTGGTATCATTTTTCCTTGATTTTCTTTTTGTGTGTACATGTATGTTTCTTATTATCTTGCATTACTGTATCTGTATTTGAAGAAGCAGTCACCTCCTCCAGTCTTTACCGATTGGCTTTGAGAGAGAAACACCTTCACCAATCATCCCAGCTAGGGAATCTGAATTCTTTTCCATGAATTCTTCTCTTTGAATTCTTTTCCATGAATTCTTCTTGCCTCAGGGGAAGGAGGAGCTTTTAAAATTGTATGTATTCCCTCGATTTTACAAAGTCAGACTGGGCACTACAAGCCTCCCATTTGTTTTCTCTAGGGTGATGCCATGAAATGCTACAGTTTGTGTGCCTTCATTCAATTCTGCAGAGTCAAGGTGCCTGTTTGCACAAGATACAAAGTTGCTAGCATGGAGGAAGGAGTGGGTCAGCATGGGGAGCATTAGAGGTACCATTATATCAGTTAGTGGGGAATCCAAAGGCAAGACATTCCATGCAGCGCATGGGGTGTTCCTGATGAAGTCTGCAGGGTATTTAGTAGAGTTTGTCCTTTCTTCTCTGTTCCCAGCTCTCCCAATAACTCAATCATGGTGATCAGCTTAGCATTCTGGGTGGAGCAAAAGACAAGTGGGCCCCTTAGGCAGGATCCTGCATGGTGGGGGAGCCAGGCATTCATTTACTACCATGTCACTTTCACATGTCAGATAAGATGTGACTGAAGGTGGCCTCTCTTGTAACTTCGCTGTGCCACCTTGTGAGAGGAAGGGTAATAAGGTAAAGTAAAACTGTTCTTCTCACCCTCTTCACTGCAATGTATTCTCAAAATTTTGCTCCAGTGATGAGCTAGAACTTCTTCCCTGGACTTCTGTGTTCTCACAAAACTACTCTTGTTCATGGATTGTTGTCAAAGTCAGTTCTTCTACAGGAGGAAGATGGTAGAAAGTCTGTATTCTGTCATCTTATTGAAGTCATTCTACCATGCCTGACTTAAGAAAATGGTTTCTAATTTCTGGAAGTTAAAACAATATTTTACTCTGTGTACTTATATTAAAAACAGGGCAACAAATTATTTTTAATGTTTTATGCATTTATTTTAATTAGTTCAATTTTCCATATTGGTCAGGTTGACTTTTAAATTAAAAAGATGAGGATTGTTTTCAGATATATCCTACCAAAAAATATTTTAGCTATCTAATCTGGATAAGAGCTACCTTATACCGTCATTGAGAGGACTAAAATAACATTTAAATATTTTTTTAATACATTGTATCATAAATTTGTTATATTAGTATTAATCTTGAGCAAACATGCTATTAAAATCATGTCTTTATAATACTCCTCATCGTATTTCAACTAAACACACACCAAAAACTGTTGTTTCTATTTCTAAAATTGTTTTGTTGGCGAGGTGTGATGGCTCACACCTATAATCCCAGCACTTTGGGAGGCTGAGGCAGGCAGATCACTAGATACCAGGAGTTCGGGACCAGTCTGGCCAACATGGTGAAACCGCATCTCTACCAAAAATACTAAAAATTAGCCAGGCTCGGTGGTGCAAGCCTGTGGTCCCAGCTACTTTGGAGGGTGAGGTGGGAGAATCGCTTAAGACTGGGAGATGGAGGTTGCGGTGAGCTGTGAGCATGTCATTGCACTCCAGCCTGCATGACAGAGTGAGACTCAGTCTCAAAATAAATAAATAAATAAATTTACTAAAAAAAGTTAAAAAATAAAATTGTTTTCTTGTCTCATGCAATCTTATTACTTAGAAAATGCAGGTTATGTTAATGGCCAGTGTCGTCAAGTAATGGAAATTTATTCAAAATTCTTTTCACATAAGTCAAAATCGACCACAGCTAAAATTTACTATCACAATGAATCTACTGGAAAAAAAAAAAAAAAAAAAAAAAAACACTGCTTAGTAAGTAATCTAATAATTACAACTCTATTGCTTTAGAGTTTGTTTTACAAACTTGTTTAACTATTTTAAGAAAAAGATTATTTTCTTCAGAATCCTAATTTAGGAACTACAACATTCCAGAACCATATAACATTCCTGTCACCAGTTTTTAAAACTATTCTTACTATTA
The DNA here is from genome assembly GCF_008728515.1 of Papio anubis. Classification (NCBI taxonomy): domain Eukaryota; kingdom Metazoa; phylum Chordata; class Mammalia; order Primates; family Cercopithecidae; genus Papio; species Papio anubis. The sequence goes on along the minus strand of NC_044978.1, from coordinate 156,182,675 downwards.
CCCTTTTCATTGGATTTTATTAGTTAGATCCCCATGTGTGATTATGTAAATAGGTTCTGAGACACACAGATACAGTGCTCAAGATTTATGGCCAAATGAGACTCTAAGCAGCACCTATCATTTGTGGAATAATAATAATAGAATAGATGTCAATTTGCTCTAACAATAAACAGGGCTCTCAAAAGCCCTGTGATTGTATTTCTTTGGAAACTTACTTATTGCTTCATCAAGTTGGAGAACAAGTTTAATATTACCAAATAATAATCTTCTATGCATCTAACATTTAATAGTAGATATATAACTTATCTATTATTCCCACTGCAAAAACTAAAGTAATGAATTAATTATAAATTAGTTATATCTCACTTATTCTTTGAAACAATGTTTTAAAAGCTCTATGTATTAAAATATTAATTATTAAAATTATTCATTATGAGACAAACTAAAAGATGCAAGGCACTCTAATGATATGAAATTTAAGTCCAACTTTAATATATTCATTTCCAAAATATGGGAGGTTGTCAGAGAAAGCTAGAAATTAATCAAAGCAGTCTTTGAGCTTTTAAACTTCATCAACTACAATATAAAATCAAAACATACTATTTCTGCACATTTTCTCAGTAAAAAAAATGAATTATTTGGCTTTCACTTACAATCATGCATACATAATTTCAATCTGCTTATTGTTTTTATTTAGCACTTTGCACAAGAAAAGTAAAGACATTGCTGAGCTCTAAGAAGCATGTCAGCACAACCATCCATTTGCTCTTAGGACTACACTGCTATGCTAAGTTGATTTTTACTACTTTTGCATTTTAGAATATAAAAAACAATACTGTATTCCTAGTCTCAAAGCAACATTTAGCTGAAATAAGCAGCATGTTGAGACACTTGATTTGCATTTATTTAAAAAAGTAAAAATGGAGAATTATAAAAATCCAATTAGTATTAATACAATTGCTGTCAGGATTGGAGAAGGAAAATATTGCAGACATTTTTATAAGAATCTTGAATGGCAAGACAAATACCACCAAGGAAGAAAAAAATGTATTTTAACACACTCTAAATGGTTTATTGGATGATGAACAGATAGAAAAATTATTTTGTGTAAAACAAAATCTAAAGAATGTTTACTATCAAGGTGCATAGAATTATATACAAATTTTCTAAGATACTCTGAGAAACTTTTGTGGTTTTGATTTACAGATCCAGAGGCATCATATCATGAAGCTGCAAGATAGTAGATCCTTGCATCCAATTTAGTTGTATTGAACTGCAAAAAAAAAAAAAAAAAAAAATGCATTCAATTTTAGGCATCTCATTTCTAACAAAATATAAAAAGCCAGACAGATTTCTGAGAAGGCCAACAATAATGGTCAGGGATCTGGAGAGGGTATATTTAATAAGATAATGTTCACAGCAGTCTCTTTCTCACATCTCCAGAACATGATTACATGTATACTCATCATAGATTCTGTATAAGCATACAGCTTTTTTTTTTTTTTTTTTTTTGAGAAGGAGTCTCGCTCTGTCGCCCAGGCTGGAGTGCAGTGGCCGGATCTCAGCTCACTGCAAGCTCTGCCTCCCAGGTTTACGCCATTCTCCTGCCTCAGCCTCCCAAGTAGCTGGGACTACAGGCGCCCGCCACCTCACCCAGCTAGTTTTTTGTATTTTTTAGTAGAGACGGGGTTTCACCGTGTTAGCCACGATGGTCTCGATCTCCTGACCTCGTGATCCGCCCGTCTCGGCCTCCCAAAGTGCTGGGATTACAGGCTTGAGCCACCGCGCCCGGCCTAGCATACAGCTTTTTTATTTGTTTTTTTAAAAAAGGAAGTTTGCTTAAAATAAAATGGTTTTCATAGAATTTTCTAACCAGAAGGAAATAATAAGAATCACCTTATTCAACACCCTCGTTTATAAATGAAGCTTCAGGTCTGAAGTTGTCATCCTAAACTAGTCCCTGGAGCCTGTTAGTGTCAGAGCCAATAATAGAACACATGTTTTTGACAATAAAAGCCTTTTTTCCAGTTTGCCACACACTTCTAGTGTCTGTAGCTAGTACCATTTAACTGAATTAGAAGTACCACGTTAAATTTTCCCAATATATTTAGGATATTCTTATTATTAATGTACATGGGTTTTGTGTAAAACAAGCTGATTTTACTTTTTGCTGTATAACCAGATGTTTGACCTTGGACTAATTATTTAAGCTTTCATTTCTCTTCTCTGTAAAATGAGATTATTCATAGTAGCAACTTCTTGGGGTTGTCTTGAGTATCACATGAGAAAATTAAAGTAACTTGTTCAATTCAGAACCTGCAGCATGGCACAGGTTTTACCATCATTGGCTATAATTATGAATTGTGAAGGAGAAGCATACACAGGAGGGTAAAGAACATTTATTTTTACCTTCCAGAAATTCTCCTCACTGAATAACTACAAAATAAACCACAACTGGGCAATTCACAGCAAAGTCACTAAAAACCATGAACAAAAAATACTTTCGTTAAATACTTTGCCTTCAAATGGGTGACAACAGGAAGACTAGCAACTGATTTCTCAAGAGACATCATAGAAGCTAGATGACACTGAGATGACATTTTCAAATACTAAAAGAATAGCTAGTTATTGGAATTCTACATCCAATAAAAATATTCTTCAAAATAAAATTAAGGGTTTTCATTTGCAAAAAAGCAAAGACAAATACGGTAACCATTGGGAAACAAACAAATGGCAGGCAGGGGTGAGTAATAGGGTTGATGAGGGCTTTTCAGGCAGAGGGAAAATAATCCCAGAAGGATGAAATGTAAGCGATAAAGTATAACAGAATACTCAATTATTTTGCTTAATGTCAATTACGATTTACCTTTTAAATTTATAATAACAATTTTGTGATTTAAAATATATTGTAAATTGAAATGCATTATAATATTAAATATAAGTGAAGAAAAATAAATAAGATTATTAATGTTTTATAGACTATGTCAGAAAAGAAGTAATTTTTCAAAAAAGTATCTTGTAATATCCACACAATTAGTAATAAAAGTATGCATGCCTAGAAATTTAATGGGAAGGTAAAGAGAATAAAAGAAATAAAAAGCAAGAAGACAGAAAACAGTTAGATAAAAGATTTACAATCACCTAGAGCAATAATTAAACATCAAATATAAATAAACTAAATAGTTCATGTAAAAAGCAAAATTTAGCAAACTGTATACATTAAACAAAAGTCAGGGATACACTCTACAATAGGCAAAACTTAAGTATGAGGACATAGAAAATTTGAAAGTAAAGGTAAGCAAAAATGTGTAACTTGCAAAAGGCAATCAAGACAAAGTTATCATAACAACATTTATGTCAGAAAACTAGATTTAAAGGCAAGATTTATTACTCTCATTGCAGATGAATATTTTGTAATAATACAAATTGATGTATTCACTAGAGGTTGCATATAACCTAAATTTCTATACACATAAAAGGATAGCTTCAAAATATTTAAACACTGACATGTAAAGAAGAGGTAGACAAAACTATAGTGCAAACCAAAATTTTCTCAGTAATGACAAAACAAGCAAAGCTATCAGTAGAGACATAGAAATTTTGAACAGAATGATTACCCAATTTAGTTGAATTGAGTCATCACATACATATTTCACCCATATTCTTTATAAGCAGACACAAAACATTTTTCAAATTAAACATATATTGAGTTGCAAAGTAAGTCCCAACAACTGTTAAGTGGCTAAAAGTATTAAGAGTTTGCTATCTGCCTACAGAAGAACTCAGCTAGAAACCAGTAATAAGAAGATAGGTAGAAAAATCTCAAAATGCTTGAAAATAAAGCATTGTATTTCTCAATGGTCCATAATCAAGGTCAAAATAATGAAGACAATTTTTTTGTACTAAATGATAATGAAAATAAATGATATCAAGACATATTCTACGAAGGGAAAGCTGTGCTCTGAAGGATATTTATATCCATAAAAACCTATATTAGAAGAGTGGAAATCCAAGGATCTAAGTATACATCTTAATTAACTAGAATAATAAAGGAATTAATAAGAATGAAAATCAATGAAATAGAGAAAAAATAACAGAAAATCAATACAGCCAGAAGTTGTTTGTTTGAAAATATTAGAAAAAAAATGCCTGTCATAACTGAATAAAAAAATTACAAACTACAAATATGAATTTAAAACAAGCAGCACTTCAGGGCCTATAGCTAGTATGAAGATATCAAAGAAAAATTACTAACAACTTTAAAAACTGATTTGAAATCTTAGATGAAATGGACAAAGATTTTGAAAAGCACAACTTCATAAAACAGATACAAGAATAAATTTAAAAGTCTGAATTTTCCTATATGTATTTTAAAAATTAAATTTATAACTAAAAATCCAGCCAGAAAGAAATTTGCTGGTTCAAATAATTTCCCCTGTGAATTAGTTCAAACATTGCAGGAAAAAAATCAGTAATTTTAAATATTTCCAGTTATTAGGAAAAACTGGGAAAGTCACAACTCATTTTATGAGACCAGAAGAAGTTTAGTTTAAAAATCTGGCAATGAAAAATACAAGAAAAAAATATAAGGCACATATATATGGGGAAAAATAATATTTGAAGCATCCACATGACATGCATAAAATACCAATTTCATATTCATTGATAAAATAATGTAACAGCAGAATATCTTCCTAATTTTGGAATTATTTGAGTTCTTAACCAAGACTTCTGTGTGTTAAAGGATACATAAAAAGAGTACAAAGGAAGTCCATACATCAATGAAAAACACTGACCAGTTGCCAATGACAGAACCACAGCCAGAACATAATAAGAATTCAACGTATCTTATACAAGATTTGTAGACAACTTAATTGTAAAAATAAACAACTCAGTTAAAAAAAAAAAAAGTGGAGAAATACTTTCAACAGGTAAAAAGGGATGTTCAGATAGCCAACAAGCATGTGAAACGGTATGCAACCTTATTAGTGATAAGTGAAATAGAAATTGAAACCAATGTGATACAAATACACATCAGCATCAACAAAATGGTTAACATAAAACATCTGGCATTACCTAGACACAGTGAGAATGTAAGCAACATATCCCATACACTTCTATGGGAAGTACCAATTGGCTTAACCATTTTGAAAAAAAGAAAAAAATGGCAGCATTTACTGAAAGGAAATATAAGAATTTTTGTGAATCAGAAATTCTCATATTTGCATCATGGGACACATACAGTAGGATTTATAGCAGTGTTATTCCTATAAGGTAGAAACTGAGAATGTCTAAAATGTCCAACAACAGCAGGGTAGATTGATTTTAATATATTTAATAAAATAGAATTATACACAAGAAAAGACTAATCTCTTGCAACTGCAAAAACATGTTTGAATCACAGACATAATGGTGAAAAAAAGAAGACCAACAGATACATGAAGAAATGCAAATAGAATCATTCTATTGTTTTTTTCTTTTGCGTGGTGTGTGTGTGTGTGTGTGTTTAAGTTCTAAAACAGGGACAATTCCTGAACAGGATTCAGGATCGTAATTACTTTTAGAGTGAAATATCAGGGGGCTTCTAAGTGTTGGCACTGTTCTAATTTTTGGCATGGGTAGTGATTGCACGGTTGTGCTTATGTCTGGTACACTTAAAACATTTTGCATTTTATAGTATTCATTTTATTATATGTAGGATACAGTTTAACAAAAAACAAACAAAAAAAACTATAAAAATGTGAATGTAAGTGCATGTTATTCTCTTGAATGTTCTCTGGATTCTTGCTTCCTAAAACGTTTGTCATTTTCAGCTTCTTTTGACCTTTTGATATCCCACTTCTCATAGCTTAGTTTATAGTTTGGAGTCTTTTTCTGCCAACTTTCCAGCAGGCACTTAAATTATCTGTTCGATGGCTACTTCCAGAGAATTTCTGCTCATGATATTCCCCTGAAAACATGACTCTTTTCATTTGCTTTGAAGAACACATCTCTCATCTCATCTGCTCAAAAGCTTTTTAAAAATGCTTTTCCAAGAAATTCATGACTACCATCATTATTTTGATATGAAACAGCTAACATCTGTGGCTTGGGAAAAATAATGAAACATGCTTCTGAAAGAGCTTCTTCCATGTGTTATACAAGTTCTATTATCTCAATGTTTGTACTTAGAAATAATGTGCTCTAATTACTTTCTTCTGATTTATGCCAAAAGGAGAGAGAAAGAAGGAAGCATTAACCCTCCTTTTCCAAGTTCACTCTTGTTAATGATGTCAACTGAACTTCAAAAATCGGATATTGATTTATTTGGGACTACCTATCACATTTTTTTTAGGGTTTATGAAGCATCTGAGGTTTTCTTCAGCAAAATGTGAAACTCAAATCTTCCATATATTCTTTAGATGGATGGATGAATGGATAGGTAGATGAGTGGGGATGAATGGATAGGTAGATGGGTGGGGATGAATGGATAGGTAGATGGGTGGTTGACTAAATTTATTTCTATACATTCTTCTTAAAGAAATATGTAGCAAAGAAAAAAACATCTAAAAACAGCTTGGAATAAAATGTACAGAGACTGCAGTGATAATTTAGTCTGTTACCTTCTAAGATATATTTAATAGTCATTCAACAACTGTTTTAAACATTCCTGCTGAAAAGAATTTTTACTATTTTGGAAGTACTTTTAATAATTCAGAAAATTATAGTTAGACATTTCTTTCCTACATTGAGCCTTTTCAGTTTTAAAAGATAAGCTCCAAATTACAGAATTTTCCTTCATTGTTGTTCGCTGATATATTCCAAATACCTAGAGAGTCTTTACCATCTAGTAGGTCCTAAATAAATATTTATGAGTGAATAAATGTATCTTCAATAGACCTGCAAGTATTTGAGCACAGCTTTCTGTTCTTTTTTTAGTATTTGTGTGTATTTCATTGAAAATTTTTTTTCAGTCTTTTCTTTGAAAACATTCTGTTTATACCTCTCACCATCTTGTTCACTGTAATAGTACATGTTTATGTCAACTTGGAGGGTGGTTTTAGAAGATATTAATATTTAAATTGGTGAATTTTAAGTAACAATATTGCCCTCCATAATGGGGTGAGCTTTATCCAATCAGTTGAAGGCCAAAATGGAACAGAGATCTAGCCTTCCAGAGAAAGAGGAAATTCTTCAGACTGCCTTCAGATTTCATCTGCACCATAGGCTCTCCTGGTCTTGAGCCTGTTGACCAAAACTGCAGACTGCATATTCTGACTTGCCAGCCTCCATAATTGTGTGAGTCAATTCTTTATAATAAATCTCCCTCTCCCTCTCTCTCCTGCTTCCTCTCTTTCCCCCTCCTACCCCTTCTCCTCCCATCTTCTCTCTCTCTCTCTCTCTGGCAATGACTTCAGGTCGCACATCTGCAGGTCTTGCGTCCATTGTTTGAATCCAGTTGCAGAACCCGTGGACGTGGAAGTCTGACTGTATATAATTATTGATCTCATTACTTCTTATTTTTACGGTCATTTATTTGTTCTTGTACAACTTCCAAATATGTGTTGAGCAGTTTTAGGGGTTAAAGAAACAAAAGCTACTCTGATGTACCTTACATTCCAGAAACTCATAGCAAGTGGCATATCCTTTATGCCTAGGTATCAAAGTCACCACTTAGACAAATACTATTTCCAGTCTTCAATTTCCCAACATTTTCTGGTTTTATATGTCATTAAAATTCCAGGGACCTCCCTGACCTCTGAAACTCTAGAGTAAATATCTATAACCTGAGAAAATCATCAAGCCTCTGCATTGATTCTGCTGTCTATGAGGAGGCTTAAGGTTTTCTGATCCTGCTTCCCTGTTAAGTATTGACATCTTCATATGCTCAGTTGAAAATGTGACGTAACTCAGCACCTTCTTTCTTTTCCCAAAGAACAATAATATAGTCAAATGTTTAATATATTAATGTTTTGAAGAATCCTGGTTTCACATAATGCAACTTATTGCCTTCCACTGTTTCTTCCTTCTCCATATCATCCCTTCCAGATTACCAACAGAAGCTCCATTTTAAAAAATTTGTCTCACTATCATGGACTTTGACATATCATCTCAAGAAAATTCTTGAAATTTGCTATATCAAAAGATTCTTAGGAGCAAAAGATCAGGATGGCTTTCAAAAATTATCGAAGTATTTTTCCCAATAAAGACTATTTTCTCCTTTAAAAAAAGTCTGGTTCAAATTACATAATTTGTTCAGCTCATTAAATGCGTACTTAGGTGTTTTGTGTTTTCAAAGCTCTTCCTAGTTTGAGGGCACTGTGAGTGCATAATCTATATTTTAAACTACATTGGAGCAATAATGTTTAATAGAAGATAAGCAGTAACAGTATTATAACTGTTACAACTGAATTAATAACATTAAATCCTCAAAATTTCATTTTATTATTGTTATGTTTACTCTATGGCATTTGATAAGGACTTTGAATATATATTGAGTTTTTAAATTTTGTAAAATTTTAAAACTTTCTTAAGAAACAACTATTTATTTCAAAGTTCATTTGAAGTCATTCTATTTTAATTATGTATTGGGATTTGAGGGTACTATTTTATAAATAGAGATTATTTATATTATAGAATCTTATAAATGAATTATTTCAATTTTATTTTACTGCATAGATTGTATAAATATTATACTTTAGTTTGGTTAATTAATCCACCATGCCTTAAGCCCTATAAGCATTTTGCAGTTCAGCAAGTAGACATATCTGAAATTCAAATGGCTGTTTCTGTTTGCCAAGAACTATATTTACTACAGTTACAAGACAATCACTTAAATTTTACCTAAATTATTTACAGCTATTAATAACCTATCTACCAAATGTACTGAATAAAATATATTCATAGTCTTAAATATTACCATGTAAGCCACACTTTGCTTCCTGGGAGGTATGTAAGAAGAAAGGCAGAATTAAGATCAACATTATTCCTCCTCAAAAATCTCCTCAAAAAATGTGAAGAGGAAATTATTAAGAAGCTTTTCCTGTCCTGTTAAATTAAGGTGCTTCATCAAATGTATGATCCTAGAATGTCATGACTGAACAGAGATCATTCTAATGAGATAGAATAGGATTGCAGAGAGTAATTAGAAGCCTCTCAGTTGGGATCATACTGGAAAAAGCTGAGACGAAATCACTTACCAGAGTACATGTATGGGAGACTAATTTCTATGGCATCCCCATTAACGGAATAAAATCAGAAAGGAATAATATATACAGAAATATTTTAACTTTTAATGGTCTTCTGAAATCCAAATCAAAATTATTTGAAAATTGAAATTTCAGATAGTCCAGTAAATTCACCAATAGATGAATAACTATGTTTGTATTAGCCATGTCGGAGAATATGTAGTTTTAGTTCTGAGTAGGTTCGACTACAAAGACAGTCTTCACATCAAAGAATCCTATTCTATTTATTTGTTAGTAAATGATCACTGAATAATCACTATTAGTTATTTGGTCTGCTAGACACCAGGGATACAAAAGAATATAAACAGTGGTTACTGCAGCCAGAGACCTTGGAGTAAGTTAGGAAAAAGGGGCAAAAAATTATTTATGACAGCACAGCAGGATAAGGGAGATACTAAGGATGCAAAGAATACAATGGGGAATAGCAGGGGAAAATAATATTTGTTTAATTTAATAACAATTAGTTTTTTTCAGGTGAAGAAAAAATGCCATATAGAGGAAAAGCTATTTGCAAGAGTAGCAAGAGGGTAAAACATAGTTTTAAAGAATTACAAACACATCAATCAATTGAACATGTGTTACACAGGGAAAATGTGAAAAATGGATTTTGAGAAGGAATTAAAGAGGACATAAAAGATCTTTATAAGTATAGTAAGGAGCATGGATTTAATCCTGTTTGTAAAAGAGGGAGCCTTTGAAGAAATTCAGGAAGAGTGATTCACGCCAACTTTTACATTAGTAAGATCACTTGGGCCACAATGTGGAACATGAACTGGATGACAATAGGAACAGGGTAGTAAGGCAACTGTTCAGAAAATCAAGTGAGAAATCACCAAAACCTGGACTAAAGTAGTGGTAATGGGATTAGAGAGAAATATGATGATTGCTCACAGTAAAGAATTAGAACAGCAGGATTTAGTAACTATTTGGATATGTGTGGAAGGGGAGAGACAAAAGCTGTGGCTAACCCTAAGTTAATAGCATTGACATCCCAGTTGAAGTGTAATGCTAATGTCCAAAAGCAAGAAAAATTACAATAAGGAATGTATTGAAAGAAAAATATAAGTTACTTTGGACATGCTGAGATTGAGATGCAAGTGATAATGTTCAGTAGACAGCGGTCGTAGTTTCTGGAACTCAACAAAATGATGTGGACTAGAGATAATAATTTAGGAGTACTCCATACATTGTTCATTGTTGACATCATTGAAGTTAAGTGCTTTTATTAGAGGAAACAGATAGAAATGAAAGAGTTTTAGAACCTTGGTGAATGCCACAATTTAAGAGATGTGAATTGTAAAAAAAGAAAAGAAATCATAAGAGATCTAAGGAAGAATATGGATTGAAAACATAATGGTATCCCAGGATCCAGGGAAGGAAAGAGTTCAGGTCAAAACATTCAAGAAAATCATGCTGCATCTCAATGAATAAGATATGCATTAAAACGTCTCCATTGAATTTTACCATAATCAGTTTTTGACCAGGTTCATGAACCAATTTTATTGCTGAGGAAATATTAGAAGCCAGACTGCAATGGAATTATGAAAAACAGTGAATATTTAGAAGTAACACATATAAATTGCGTTTTTCAAAATATGTCAGGGAAAGAAATGCATAGGATAATAAGGTAGCAGTCAAAATGTGCTGAGTTATGCTGCAATAACAAAGAACCCTGATATCACTCTGCTTAAAACGACTAAAGTTTATTTCTTGTTTAGGCTTCAAGTCCATCTCAGGTCAGCAGAGGATTCTGATCCACATAGTTCTCCCTCAGAATTGTCTTCCTCCAAGTCAAAAGAACCTTCAAAATTTGGAATTATATATGGAAGAAAAAAGAACATAAAAACTGTGCACTAAATATCAAAACCTTCTTCCCAGAAGTGATAAATGTCACTTCCACTCTTGTATCATGACCAAAGTCAGTCATATGTTCATGCCTGCATTTGAGGAGATGGAAGTAGAGTTTACACACTTCCGAGAATGAAATTAAAAATTGGAATATTTATGAAAACTACAGAAACTATTGTGGTTTATTCTGATCTCAAAAATATTTTAGTTACTCTCTTTCCTTAATTTATGAGGCTTAAACACCTCACAAGTCCAATTTAATCATGACATCAAAATAAATACTAGTTTTCTGGATGAAAGGTCTTTTTTCTTAAAATGATAAATAAGAGTGTTTAGATCGACTATGGCTGTGTCTACTCTTGTTTTGGAGATCTATGAATTTAGAAAGACATGTTATCTGCCCCAGAAACATACCCCAATAAACAATGGAGGAACAGGACCTGAATAACCACAATAAACAATAAACTACAAGCTCATTTAGAAAGTGAAGAATGCAACATGCATCAGAAATCATTTCTTCTTTGGCACTATCTTCCATAGCCACAACTGAAATGGGCATCAGAAAATATTCTTTCCTTAGATGCTGAAAATTGTTCTCAGATTACTTTCTATTCACAGACAGTTGGGGCCAAGAGTCATTGTAAGTCTCAAACAGCAACAGTCAACTATAGTCCAAACTGATTGTTCTTTTGACATTATGTTCTCTTTACAAACTTAGTTGGCTTCTCATCAATTTGATTCAGTCAAATTCATGTGTTAATATTCACAAATACGCTGAGCTTATCAGGCTTTGTAGGTGCCCATTCTTATTCTCTGTGCCCTGAGGAATGATTCCCATTTGAAATATTCATTGGATGTCACAATCTTCCTTAGGCTTTTTTTTTTTTTTTTTCCATGATGTACTTCATCCAGTCAGTAATTTGAAGTATGACTGTCAATGTCATTTTTTTAAAATTTTATTTTTGTCCTGAGGCAATACAATGGATTGAAAATGGTTGGTATTTTTTTAACCTGTAAGTCTTAGTTTTTATCTACATTTCATTTTTTTTTTTTTTTTTTTTTTAAGCCTCTCAATATTTTCCCCTACGGTTTAGTATCTCAAAACAGTTGTCTTTTTAACATTGCAAAGTTCCATATTTCTGGATATAGTTTATTTCTTATTTGTGCTTGAAAACTGGCCAATGTATTTTGAGGTCTTACTTTTTTTGTAATACTTTGCTAAATGTAGTGAAAAGTAACCAACACACTCTATTTCCTTCTGTTTTCAACCTTTTACTTTAGCACTACACATCCATTAGATACATGATCTGCCTTCCAAGTTACAACTAGCAATGTTTTATCAAAAGTTTTGCCACTATGTAATGTGGAACATATCTTTTCAGTCTTAAATAACAGCTTTCTCTTTGCTGACCATATGGATAATGAGACAGTATATGGTATGTTAAAGTTTTATTATTTAGCACCCAAATTCTAAAACTTCACTTTTATATTAAGCAGGATGAAAGAAGTTAGGCTTTGGTAAAAGCAACTCTAAAAGTTCAGAACTTAAAAATAAAAATTTATTTTCCATTCACATCACATTATTTTCATCTCAAGTCAGCAGGGACGTCTATTCAATATCTTCATGGCTAATGGATCCAGGCTGGCAAACATCTACTTTTTAGAGTGCCTGTTACATTGCAGCAGTATCAAAAATTGGGAATTCTTGTGCTGGTGCATACAGGCTTCTGTACAAAAGTGAGATACATCATATTTCTCATTTTTCTTCTTTTTAAAAAAGCCTTTTTGTTCGAATTAATTTTAGATTTATAAAATTGTTGCAAAAATAGTACAGAGTTTCCATATCTCTTACCCAACTTCTCCTAATAGTAACATAATTCATAATTACAGTGCAATGATAAAAAAAGATATTATATTTTATTGGCAATACTACTGTATGCCTGGAATGAGGAGAATCTTACCATTGGTGAACTGCCCTATTGGCTACCACGAGCAATATCTAGAGACATTGGTGGATTAAAACATCATTTTTACTGTTATTCTTAAGATAGAAGTGACTGAATATGTTTGTTTGCTGATGAGAACTATCCACAAATATGAGAAATTATGAACACCAGGAAGAATGATATTAATTTTGTTGGAGCATTGTTGTTGAGGAGAATAAAGAAGATAAAACCTATGAAGAGGTAAAGCCATTATTCTTGAAAAATAAATGGGATAGTTTTATCTCTTTTGTCAAGGGAAAAATAAACTCATACTGGTATAGACAAGGTTAAATTTGAAAGTGAGGAATATCATATCTGAGAACTAGGACTTTCTCAGGGAAGCTGAAAGTCATTGAAAAGACACTAGGGTGCATACAATATATTCAAAATGTCTTCTGCTGTTTAGATTAACCCAAAATTATAATAGGATAAACTATTACTTGAAATCATTTATATTTTATAATACAAGCAAAAGCTGAGAAGGTAAAAATACGTATGGTATGAAAGTTTTTAGCCAAAACAAAATTTAATTTTTCAGAGAATCTGTTTACAAAGTGTTTCTTACTTTACTGCTAGACTCCCTGAGAGAGATACCCCTATAGAATTCTAAGTTTTATATTAAAGATTGAGGAAAAGAGAAGAAAATTGCAAACAAAAGAGAGAACAAAGTTTGCACTGAGCAAAAGAATTCCTGAGTGATTCTTCACCATTATGAGGATAGTGCTTATGAAAAATTTTATAAATCCACAGAGCAACAAAAATTGCATAGTATTTTATTATTTATTATATTTTAGGTGATAGATAACTTTTATTTTCTAAACATTTTCTCCTTAGTTTTTATTTTAGTGAGGAAAATGATCATCTAGGATCACTTGAATGGCATAAACCTGGGAGACAGAGCTTGCAGTGAGCTGAGATCCGGCCACTGTACTCCAGCCTGGGTGACAGAGCGAGACTCCGTCTCAAAAAAAAAAAATTCAGAGCACGTAGACGTTTTATAAGATTTGCAAGATCCGAATGATAATGATTAAAAGCCTGGAACTCACCTCCTACTTTATTTGTCATTTACAATGTGACTTTCTTGACAAGTGTTTTTAAGTGCCAAATATGAGATTTTGGTAAAATGCTTGTCTTCTTTGTAGCATTCACACTCCAGAAGGGAGGATAAGGCATGCACTTATGTACTTTATCACTTGCACCTCAAATTTGGAATACAGAAACACAGTTACATATCTCACATACATGTTTTATGTGTCCGGAGTGGCAGAAGTCCAATACATCTCTTCCTGAATCTCCTACTCATTTTCCCTCCTCCTGCAAATAAGTTAGCCAAAAACAACTTGGATTATTCAATCCAAGATGTCCATTTTTGCTTTCAAGTGCTCCCCAAAAATAAATAAATAAATGAAATTTAAAAAAAAAAAAAAAGAACCATGATGAATCCGCTAACTTCACTAGGTGTCTTTCATTCTACTGCATTTTTTTCTGCCAGTCACGTGGTTTCCAAGTTGCAAGCAGATAATTTCTATTTCTTGGAATGATGAGCTTACTGCTGGAATAGTAATACACTCTTTGAATATAGTGAAGAAAGGCAAAGAGCTTTCATCCTGGTATTCTCAGCTGTTGTCACTTTCAATAGTTCCACTAGTTACAACTATTTAATCACTGGTGATACTGCAATCACTTATTATTATAATTTGTGAGAATTATCTCACTCATTCAGTCAAAACAACTTCCCATCTACTCTTTAGCTTACACTTATATGTTCAGAAATTATTCAGAAGCACACATTCTTTCATGGCCACAGCCTTTATTTAGAACCGTTTCAAACTATCAAGATGGTTCTGATCATGCTAAAACTCAAAGAGAAATAGGTCATCAGTTTAAATTGAATTTGCTCCCAGGAAACATTTTGGTTCCCAATGTCCCATAGCTTCCTCTGAGGGAAAGATCATATTTCAAGTCTTACTAGAAATGGAATTCATCAGTAGGCCACCAACAATAAATGTGTTACTGTATTTTTTCAGTAAAATGGGTGACTACTTATAAAGACATGACAAGAAGGATTCAATTAAATGCTTCTTCCCAGAACAAAAAATATCTTTCAAGGTTATTTATTACGGTTTCCACCTATGCAATTTTAAAATGGAAACTGAGCTAGTAAAATAAATAAATTCGATGATGACGATCATAGATAGATAGATAGATAGATAGATAGATAGATAGATAGATAGATAATAGAGAGAGTAATAGAGAGCATGACTCTACTTTTTTATGTTCTACTAGTGACAACTTTTAAGTCTCACCATTCTTCCCTTCTGTCTCACATCCAGGCAAACTGGTAAGAAAGGCCAGGTGATCCCTCCTTTGTTAGGTCCAAATCACACAAGCCCCTTCCCACATGTGAGAACTTTCACCCTGCCCCACTTCTTAACCCTAATAAAAAATGCCAAGCAATGTCTTTTTTGTGTGTGCTCTGTCAAGCCATTTTCAGACCACTTCATAGCTTCCCTGCTCTTCCCGGAAAGTCTCATTACATGAGTAATCAATCTTTTCATACCTTATTGTTGTTTGAGTGTGTCAGCATCAGTCTTGACATCTGAGTCAAATTTGGGGTGGGAGTCCACCCTGCTCTGCAGAGTAACCCCAACAGTTGGTACCGTGAGCAGGATCTCTAAAAGATAATCGCCACCCAAGAAGAAATCTTTCTTTTCTTACTGTTGTTTGCTAACTGACCCTGTTGTGTGCAGGTTAGCTTGTACTTTGAACTGTGCAGCTTAGAGCTGCATTTGCTGAATTCTACTAAGCATTGCTTATAGATGTCACTGACCTGTGTTTTAATAGTTGGCATTTAGGGACGTGAGTATGAGAATAAGGCCCTCCTTAAAGTGGCCTCAGTTCATGTGTCTTGGCCTGCTAAAGCTTCAGTATAAGGCCTCATCAAGATGTTCCTTATCTGATTCAGAGTATTAGATATCACTGACAGTTACCAAAGCAACCATTTATTTCATTTCTCAGAATACATAATACTGGGCCCTTGCTCAAGGTATTCAACAGAACTTTCACTTCTCTTACTTGCCTCAGGCTGCTTCCCTTACAAAGCACAACAATTTAACTTCAAATTCAATTAAATGAAAAAAAAATGGCAAACTTACATCACCAAACATGAGAAGTAAATTGTAATAAAGAGTAACTCCATCTTCTGACATTTGTTTGTTGATAGCTTTTAAGCCTCACCCTTCCCTTTTCCCCTTCTGCCCCACATACAGGAAGGCTGATAAGAAAAAGCCCTGGTACACCCTCCTTTGGCACCAGTGGGAGGCTCAAAGCACAAAAGCTCCTTCCCTTGCATGGGATCCCTCACTCCAGCCCATCCCCTGACCACAGTAAAAACCCCAAACCTGCTCCTCTCAAGCTATTTTCAGATCTATTTGGGAACTCCCCTGCTTTCCCTAGAAAGTTTCATTATGTGACTCATAAAACTTTTCATACCCTCCAGGTGTGTGTGTTGGGGGGCGTTGTCAGTCTTAAAATCTAAGCCAGTTTTCAGTAGGGTTCCATACTGCTTTTGAAGGATGGTCTATATATACACACATACATGGATAGGTGTCCGACAGATAGATAGATTGAGGACAGACACTAAAGTCAAAGAAAGTCCACACCTCTTTAAAGATTATGAGAATATCTCAGCCTGAACTTCACAGCATTTGTTATATAATTTAAGCAATTTAATGTAATGGTGCACTCTAGACCAGTGCCTCTCAACAGTAATGTGCCTATGAATCACCTAGTAATCTTGTTAAAAGGTAGATTTTAGATCAGAAGAGCTATGGTGGGGACTAAAATTCTGCATACAAGATTATAGTGGGTTTTCATACCTTGATTAACGAGGGTTCATGGGAGGTGTCTGATTCACAGCCTGATCAATATCACATACATTGGCAGATAAGTAACTTCCTCCTAAAATGTTGTAAATTGAAAGAAGGTTAAAAAAATGAGGTGGATGGGGAGACATAAGAATAAATGCTGTGCACAAAATAACTAATGCACATTCCACCTGGAGAGTGAATGTCTTCAACTGAGTAATACCTTGGTGAACTGATTTATTTCTTGGTGAAACTCCATTTTCCTCACACACTAGCAGTTATCCTCTCCAAAACTCAAAGCCCATGCTTATGACTACTATCACTGAGAAAACTACGCCATAATATCCAGACTGTCCAATGTGAGAAAGCTTGTTTCTGCTGTCATGCCACACAGCCAAGCCAAGAAATAATGTCTGCAAGCTGGGAGCACAAACTTGTCGGTGATTGTTTTGGTGTCTGTCAGCTTTAGTCTTCCTTTCATTGTGATGTCTCCTTAAAAATCAGTTCCTATTTGCCTCAGCCTGTTTCTTGTCAAACTCTTCAATATCTCAAAGTCAGTAGGATCTTCCTGAAAATGATCACAGATATACGTCCAAGATAGCATAGATGTATAGGATCTATTTTATTTGCAACCTTATGTGCAACCAGCATACAAACCATATGATTTTGCTGATGTTCACATAATTTTTGCTTGTAGTATTAGCTTACGAAGCTTGTGTAACATGTGTGGGGTCTTTTCCCAATGTTTATTTCTATGCAACTCGCCACATTACTTTTTTCTGCTATTGTTGGTGCTTTCATTACTGCTTTTTTAGGTTTCCCATTTTAATCCACAATAGGAACAAGTTGTCTATTCCCAGATTGGGTTTTTGCTCTCTGCTGTGCACAGATTGGGAGTGTAGAATTTCTAATGAAATCTCTTCATGTTTACTTTTACTGTATGCCAAATGATGGGGCTTTATTATAGCAATTCCCTTGCTCACTTTAAATCCTGTCATCCTGCACAGCTCAAATGTCTGTTGGACTACAAGGCCTTCACCAGTTGTTACAAATTTGAAATTAGATGGTTTGTTTATTAAAGGCATTGGGTCATAGCTAATCATTGAAACTGTTTCTGGTGTTTACATTATTTATTCTGTTGGAGCTCTTCATATACACATATTTTTAAGTGTACATTTCTGAGATTATCCTTAACACAACGATATTGAGTAAACATAATTTCAATTTACCTTATTAACCTTCACTTTCTCATTTAAGGACATTTTCTCTCTGCTGCATGAGGTTCATTTTGAATAAGTCAGTCTTTCTTGATGATATAACTGCATGTGGACATACTGGGAGGCTTGCTATTATTTAGACTTAGCTAAGTGTCTGTGACTCTGTCACTTCAAAATTACACACATACTTAATGGCATTCATTTTTCTTATTGTACCCATTACAAAGGATCCTTGTAATTTTTCTATCATTAAAGAGAGAACTCTTTGTGGTAATATGAACATAAGGATTATGGTGTTTCATTGATAATCCCATCTTAACTGAACATTTTACATTTGCCTAGAGATATTTCCCTAATAATATTCTTCATATTAAATATTCTTTGCAAGTCATCAGAACTCATGCTGTACAATCAAAACACCCTAGTCTAGGATTTTATCTTTGTTTCTTTAATACATTTTTATTCCTTTTTTATTCCTGGCATTTAATTTACTTCTATTGCATTTTAGAAGCCTATTTAATGTTAAAACTTATCAGTGAACCAAATGAAATCAGAGTACAGAGATGTGGCTTGAGAATAGATATTGGTTACATAATGTTATCTTTCCATTCTGATGCCATAAGTGATCATAGAGCTTTCCTTGTTATATGTCTTCAGAGAAGAGCCAATACAATAGAACAATGTGAGGGAAAATAGTCTTTCAAGCAATGCCCTTCTGATAGTCCTTTTCTCTAATCAAAAGAACAGAAATCTTCATATTTTTAAGTTAGAAAGAAAATTCACTACAGCAACTTGACTTTTCCCAATGGCCCTATTTGTGGAAATATGGTGAATATTTCTCATGGCTGTGATTCCAAATTGAGGCCTCAGACCTTAAAAAAAAAAAAAAAAAAAGTTGAAAGTTTTGGATGTCTTCTCTTCAAGGATCTAACTGTTGTGAAATTCAAATACAAAGCCACATAATCAAAATATCAGCATGATTAATAGCATCTGATTAGTAGCCAATATGTAGACCTCCCTGAAAATGTTTGGATGGAAGAACACTGTTTAGCCCCTTATCTCTCGCACTATACTGAATACAGCCAGTAATCCAAGAATCAATCTCCTTTTACCTACCCAGGTAAAGCAGAAAAGTTTATCCTGCTGAAACATTACCTGTCTCATGTGTTTTTTACAGAATTTGCAAACATTCATAGTGCTTGGGCTCAGGCAGGTCTAGCAGAAAACAGGGGTAAAGTAGTAGAGGGTTAAAGTCAATACAGCTTGTCAATGCATGAATACTGACCTTTCCCTTACAAACCAAGTTGAGTAGAGAAAGACAGCCAAGAATGTGCCAATGTGTCAGTTTTCCAACAATTAGAAAAAAAATCATTACCTTTCCCTTTATGACTTATAAAAATATAGGTGGGTCAAATATTGAAAAATGTTACTCTCTCTTTATCAAGTGAGAGACGTCAGTGGAGAAAGAGAATAGTTCACCCTCATAACACTCTTTTCTCTGTATGTAAAGATACAACTCGAAGATTGTTTTCCCTTGAAGTTTTTTCTTATAGTTTCAATTGCAATTGCATAAAGCTCACTATGCCAAAGACACTATCTTAGGTGGTGTTAGGGCTCCAGATCAGAAAAATATAAAGGTTGTGATACCAGAAATTATCAAATACAATTATTTAATTTAAAATATAAAGAAACCAGGCCATAAGCCACTCGTTGAGTGTTTTCTTCTGTTTAATTATTTTTTAATTGTTATTTATTCTAAAAGTCTGGCCACTTCAAGGGCTTTGGTCCTGAGTCTTTATTCTGCAAAATCCCCACAGCAGTCAGTAGCAGCTCACAGTACACTAATTATGCTTATGTAAGAGTGGTATGAACCAGCCTTCCAATCCAAATGGAATTATCTCTTAGGTCATGTCATTGTTGTTGGTTCTTGGACCCACATTAAGCACTAACAAGACTTTCAAGCTCAAATAAAGGCATTAGTGTTTCATAGGAAGAAGAATATTATGGGATGAAGAAAGGGGAAAAAGCTGGATACAGATAAAATCTGGATCATAGATTTGGTGATGAAAAGATGGAGAATTTCTAATTCTGGAATTTGTCTTCTAGTTTGTCAATACATGTGACACAGAACCACATGTAAGAAGAGAGAAAGAGAGTGAAGATTTAAGATTGAGGTTAGTGGGAAAGTTAGCAGATAAGAGACAATGTGTTTTCTAGGCAGAAGATTCCATTTGCAGTTGATTTTCACTAATTTTCAGTATAGTCCATCAGCCTCAGTTATGTGATTTTCTCCAACAGTTTTCTAGCACCTCGTTTCAGGAATGGAAAAGCAGATTCTTATTTTAAATGACAGTTAAGTTCTTCCAAGTGTATGTGACACAGGAAGAAAGAGGATAGTGAGGGAATACTATCAGAAAAAGAATAAATAATAATAATGAATCATGGAATCCAAGTTGCATATGGAAGGAAATGTAGACAAGTGAGCTATAGGGTTCCCAAGAAGTCAAATAACTGAGGAAGTGAAAGTACTATAGCAATAAATCAGTAAGAATAAAAGTTTGAGGCAAAAACCATGTTTTACTTTGTACACTTACCTATTGTTTATGGCATAGTGCAAAGTATTTAGAAGATTTTTTAAAATGTTACATATCAACTAATAATTTTTCAAATAAAAAGTTTATAATTGTGAATCCTAAATCACATATACATTATTATTATAGATAAATAGTTGATGGACACAAATTACTACTTCTATTACTACTATCATTAAACTACTAAAATGAGCCAATTTATGATAGTCAGTGTTTTCCAGAGAGGCACAACCAGTGGAATATAGATAGATATATAGATAGATATTTCTTATAAGGGATTGACCCACAAGATTACAGGGGCTGAGAAGTCCCACAACCTGCCATCTGCAAGGTGTAGGCTCAAGAAAGCTGGTGGCAAAATTCTATCTGAACCCAAAGCCTGAAAAATCAAGGAGACCGATAGTGTAAGTCCCAGCCCAAGTCTAAATGTACAAGGGCCAGGAACACCAATGTCCAAGAGCAGGAGAAGATGGTGCCAATCAAGCAGAAAGCAAATTCACCCTTCCTCTACCTTTTGTTCTATTTGGACCATTAACGGATGAGTGATTACGTTGGTGAAAGTGATCTGCTTTACACAGTCTAGAGATTCAAAAGCTAACCTCTTCCAGAAACAGCCTCACAGATATATTCAGACATAATGTTTTGCCAGCTATAGGAGTATTTCTTTGCCCAGTCAGATTGACACATAATATTAACCATCATATGTAGTGAGAGCTAATAGTTTATAAGTATCTGATTTGGGGATTCCTGACTCAACACATCATCTTATTTAGTTACATATCTATTCATTAAAAAACAAATATTTATGAAGTGTCTAATCTGTCAGATACAGTTGTTGGCACTAGCATTATAACCTCATTTTATTTTTGTATAAAAACAGAAATCCAGAGGATTTTAAGTTTTGATTTGAAGTACATATTCATATGGTTTTTATCATGCCATGCCAAAACCACTGGAGAGCAACAATTGTTTCTCCGGATATTAATGTGCTTGCCATAACTCAGGTAGTTCATGCATTTATGTATTCTACTGTCTTTGTTCTTTAAAAAATGTTACTTGAGCATTTTCATGTGCACCTTATTTTGCTTTATATCATAGACAAATGTACTAACATGAAGGAGATATAAGTAAAATAATAAAGTGAACTTCTTCCTTTGTAATAAGCCTTCAGCAGTACACAACATTCTTTAAAGTATGTGCTTATAGTCTTATTTTTTTTATTTTTTATTTTTTTGCCTACGTTTCTGCTTCAGATTTCTCCTTCATAGACTCTGAGGTGGAAAGAAGCAAGCTACACCAAAATCAACTCATTAGAATTGCAAGCATGCTATGGGAGTAAAAGTCTGGTCAAAAAAATTGTGCAAATAGTTCTGAGAAAAAGAGCTAGTATTCTTCTATAATGATGTATGAACCAAGGTTTTGTTGCCACAGTATTGGCAATAACCAAAAAATTCAGAAGTGTTCATTAATAAATGATAGTTTGAATTAAAATGTTATATTCAAGTAGGAAAAACTATTAGAATTTAAAAATAATTGGGTATAGTTCTATATGTTATTAGGGGATAATTCCTATGGCAGGTCATTAATTGGAGAAAAAAACAAGATATAAAATAAAATGTGTTTGTGTACAGGTCAAGTGTTAGTTATGGTGGGTAGAGTGAAGGAGAAATCCTTCTGTCAGTTAGTCATTCTGTCAGTCAATCAATAAATATTATATTCTGAGATCCTGGTGCCACTGTTTAAAGTACATACATTGTTATCAAGGAACAATTTAGACTAAAAAAACAAACAAAAAGAAAAACATATACACAACAATACCTTCCCAAACTGTGTTTGTGGATAACCTTTAATTTAAACATAATCATATTGTTTACATATATTACTTACAGAAATCATATCACTGAAGTGGTCTACAGGACCCAAATGTGTATGTAGTTCAATCACATTGATTGATCGTATTCACCGTAAAGCTATGTGCCTAACTTAAATTAACAGGGGTAACAGAAGATGACACGTGACAAAGAATACAAGGTTGAATATCTCTTCATAGTAGAGTCTTAAACAATTGACTGTAGAAATAATTCCAGTAAGGTGTCTTTGATTGGGTCGCATTTAGCTATTCTCAGAGAAATTGTGGTTTACAGATTTTAGTTTTCTAATTGAATCAAAATGATGTATACTTTGCAGTAGCAAAAGGTTTTAATGGAAAGGCCCCCTCAATATCTGTTCTTTATCATCTATCCTCTTCAAAACACGAGCAGCTAAGGAAACATTTTTTTCTCCATAAAGTCAAAACTGCTGAATAAAATTTAATTAATATGCCATATCTGATGATATAACTTTGATCTGTTACACCTCATTGGTTAAGTGACAATCAACGGCATGTCAGAGGTTTAACTTGGTCAATTATTTGAGAAATTAGATATTGAGGTTATTGTGATCAAGTGGCAAGTTGATATTCAAATTGATAGGATATATATGACTTAGTGTGTTCCCAAGGAAAGCAGACGAAATTATTTCAGAAAATAGCATTCTTTTACAAATTTATTTTTCTAGAATCTCTAAAAGAAATAAATGCTTATCAAGTAAAGCTTTAAACTGTAGATATCACGTGGAGGAATTTAATATTTACTGGGGTGTTATACCCCAGTAATAATTCCGTGCTTCTTTTAGAGTAATTCAGAACGTTGTGTATAGTGGATATATTATTTAATCTTAGAATACAGTAAAAAATCTTTTGTTTTATTGATCAGAAAATTAGAGTTTAAAGGAAAAGGATGAGGGCTTATTGTTTTTAAAAAGCATAGTCACAAAACCCAAAATGCTCACATTTGAAATCAGGCAGTCTATGATCTGAATTCAGATTCTACCTCTATTCTAACTGTGGTGTGACTTTGCCCAAATCACTGAACTAGCTTCAGCTTTGATTCCCTCATCTGCAGAATGAGTAGATTAAAGTACATGAGATTAAATACATAATGTACTTAGGGTGAAGCCTGAAAGGGACATGGATGCAGCTGGAAACCATCATTCTTAGCAAACTACCACAAGAACAGAAAACCAAATACCGCATGTTCTCACTCATAGGTGGGAACTGAACAATGAGATCACTTGGACTCGGGAAGGGGAACATCACACACCAGGGCCTATCATGGGGAGGGGGGGAGGGGGGAGGGGGAGGGATGGCATTGGGAGTTATACTTGATGTAAATGACGAGTTGATGGGTGCTGACGAGTTGATGGGTGCAGCACAGCAACATGGCACAAGTATACATATGTAACAAACCTGCACGTTATGCACATGTACCCTAGAACTTAAGTATAATAAAAAAAAAAAAAATCACTAACAAATACAGATTGCTGACTTGTGCCATGCAACATTCTAAGGACTTTGTATACAGTGTTGCCCTGGGAATAGATATAATTACAACTCTTATTTTACAGTTGCTAAAACCCAGGCACAGATTAGTTAAATAATTTAGTCAAGGTTACACAGCTAAGAAATAGAAAAATCGGTACTGACTTTATGGTGCCAGACCAAGAACTCAATGGTCAGTAAAGAAAAAAATCAGCAAAATAAAAAGGTAAGCTATAGAATGAGAGAAAATATTTGTAAATAACATACTTGATAACAGATCAATATTTAAAATATATAAAGAACTCACACAACTCAATATCAAAACAGAGGAAGACAAAACATGGCCAAAGGATCCAAATAGACTTTTCTCAAAAGAAGACATACAAATGGCCATCAGGCATATGAAAATGTGCTCAGCATCACTAATCATTTGGAAAATGCAAATCAAAACTGCAATAAGGTGTCACCTCACACCTATTAGGATGACTATTATCAAAAAGATGAAAGATAGCAAGTGTCGATGAGGGTGTAGAGAAAAAGAGACATGTAAACTCTATTTTGGGGAATATAAATTAGTACAGCCATTATGGAAAATCATATAGAGGTAAAGAAAACACGTAAACACTATTTGGGGGACTATAAATTAGTACAACTATTATGAAAAATTATATAGATGTTCCTCAAAAAATAGAAATAGAACTATCATATGATTCAGTGATCCCACTTCTGGGCATATATCCAAAGGCATATAGATGTAGATATCTGCACCCCCATGTTCATTGCTGTGTTATCCACAATAACCAAGATATGAATAAAACCTAAGTGTCCTAAGTGTAGAACATATGTACAATGAAGAAATATTGAGCTGTGAAAAATAAAAAAAAAAAATCCTGCCATTTGTGACAAAATGGGTGAACCTGAAGGACATTATGCTAAGCGAAATAAGCCAGGCACAGAAAGACAAATACTGTACGATCTCACTTATATGTGAATTACAGAATAGTTGAATTCATAGAAACAGAATAGAAGGGTAGTTGCCAGAGGGTAGGGGCTGGGAGAGAAGGGAAGTTTTGATCAGAGGGCACACACTTTCAGTGTATACAATGAACAAGTTCTATGTATTTAACATATAGCATAGGTAGTAATGGAGGTATTAATTAATTTGATTGTGCTAATCACTCTACAATGTATATGTATACCATTACACATGATATATGTATATCGAATCATCACATTTTACACCTTGAATATATACAATCTTTATTTGTCAATTAAATATATTTAAATAACTCTGATTAGTAGCTATTATCATTTACTTTGTTACATCAAAATAATGTTTTATGAATTAATCACAGAATTGTAATATTAACAATCCATTTCTGACTTCCTTTGTCAGATAACACAATCCTGGGTATATAGAGATATCAAACTCAGATAATTTTTTTTTTTATTATTCCCCAACACAGAAACCAATACTTGGCAGTTGTTTGGGAAAATTTGGAAACAATGTGAAAGGAGGGAAAAGCAAAGTAGATACTAATAATTTATTTGAATAACTTTGTTGTATTAATCCTCAAGTTTACCGCCATCTTTTATTTATAGAATGCTAACATCTTCATACCTTTCAAAATACCATTTTAATTAACATTACTAACACTATTTTCTACTCAACACAAAGAACTATTTTCCTAATTCTAGTGTCTGAACCCATAAAGACCATTAATTAACCACCCTACAGCCTTCTCTTTTTCAAAGTCTCTAATTCCTCTTACTTCTATTTTTTCTCCAATTCCCATTGTAAGAGCATTTAATTAATTTCATGCCATTCCTTTGATTCTTTTCCAAGTTATTTCCAGTTTTCATTATTGGTTATGTCCTAGACTGGATGGTGAACAATGGAAAAGAATTCCCTTAATGCAGATAATCAAGGGATGATTTCAAGAAGCAAATTTGATTTAATTATTAAAAGAGAAAAGCTTCTCTAAACTACAGATATTCTCATCTCCACCTATAATCTCTGCCACAATGTTTCAAGCGTCAAAGTTTTGACATTTAACAAATATTTATTTGAATAAGTACCTATTCAATAACATACTGCTCAGAGCAAATAGAGATTACTTACTGTATATCTAGCACTGTATTAGATCTGGAGTGACAAAGAAGTAACTGAAGAGATTCTTGACTTTGAGAGAATTAGAAGTCATTGGAAGAAAAAGATGGGTTAAAAACTGTGTTTTATTTGATAACATATAAGCCTACATGTCCCTCATCTATAATACCCCAAGGGAGTTCATATTTGCTTTCTTTTTTATTTATTTATTTATTATTATTATTATACTTTAAGTTCTAGGGTACATGTGCATAACATGCAGGTTTGTTACATATGTATATTTGTGCCATATTGGTGTGCTGCACCCATCAACTCGTCAGCACCCATCAACTCCTCATTTACATCAGGTATAACTCCCAATGCAATCCCTCCCTCCTCCCCCCTCCCCATGATAGGCCCCGGTGTGTGATGTTCCCCTTCCCAAGTCCAAATGATCTCATTGTTCAGTTCCCACCTATGAGTGAGAACATGTGGTGTTTGGTTTTCTGTTCTTGTGATAGTTTGCTAAGAATGATGGTTTCCAGCTGCATCCATGTCCCTACAAAGGACACAAACTCATCCTTTTTTATGGCTACATAGTATTCCATGGTGTATATGTGCCACATTTTCTTAATCCAGTCTGTCACTGATGGACATTTGGGTTGGTTCCAAGTCTTTGCTATTGTGAATAGTGCCACAATAAGCATACGTGTGCATGTGTCTTTATAGCAGCATGATTTATAATCCTTTGGGTATATACCCAGTAATGGGATGGCTGGGTCATATGGAACATCTAGTTCTAGATCCTTGAGGAATCGCCATACTGTTTTCCATAATGGTTGAACTAGTTTACAATCCCACCAACAGTGTAAAAGTGTTCCTATTTCTCCACATCCTCTCCAGCACCAGTTGTTTCCTGACTTTTTAATGATCGCCATTCTAACTGGTGTGAGATGGTATCTCATTGTGGTTTTGATTTGCATTTCTCTGATGGCCAGTGATGATGAGCATTTTTTCATGTGTCTGTTGGCTGTATGAATGTCTTCTTTTGAGAAGTGTCTGTTCATATCCTTTGCCCACTTTTTGATGGGGTTGTCTGTTTTTTTCTTGTAAATTTGTTTGAGTTCTTTGTAGGTTCTGGATATTAGCCCTTTGTCAGATGAGTAGATTGCAAAAATTTTCTCCCATTCTGTAGGTTGCCTGTTCACTCTGATGGTAGTTTCTTTTGCTGTGCAGAAGCTCTTTAGTTTAATTAGATCCCATTTGTCAATTTTGGCTGTTGCTGCCGTTGCCTTTGGTGTTTTAGACATGAAGTCTTTGCCCATGCCTATGTCCTGAATGGTATTACCTAGGTTTTCTTCTAGGGTTTTTATGGTATTAGATCTAACATTTAAGTCTCTAATCCATCTTGAAGTAATTTTCGTATAAGGAGTAAGGAAAGGATCCAGTTTCAGCTTTCTACTTATGGCTAGCCAATTTTCCCAGCACCATTTATTAAATAGGGAATCCTTTCCCCATTTCTTGTTTCTCTCAGGTTTGTCAAAGATCAGATGGCTGTAGATGTGTGGTATTATTTCTGAGGACTCTGTTCTGTTCCATTGGTCTATATCTCTGTTTTGGTACCAGTACCATGCTGTTTTGGTTACTGTAGCCTTGTAGTATAGTTTGAAGTCAGGTAGCGTGATGCCTCCAGCTTTGTTCTTTTGACTTAGGATTGTCTTGGAGATGCGGGCTCTTTTTTGGTTCCATATGAACTTTAAAGCAGTTTTTTCCAATTCTGTGAAGAAACTCATTGGTAGCTTGATGGGGATGGCATTGAATCTATAAATTACCTTGGGCAGTATGGCCATTTTCATGATATTGATTCTTCCTATCCATGAGCATGGTATGTTCTTCCATTTGTTTGTGTCCTCTTTTATTTCACTGAGCAGTGGTTTGTAGTTCTCCTTGAAGAGGTCCTTTACATCCCTTGTAAGTTGGATTCCTAGGTATTTGATTCTCTTTGAAGCAATTGTGAATGGAAGTTCATTCATGATTTGGCTCTCTGTTTGTCTGTTACTGGTGTATAAGAATGCTTGTGATTTTTGCACATTAATTTTGTATCCTGAGACTTTGCTGAAGTTGCTTATCAGCTTAAGGAGATTTTGGGCTGAGACAATGGGGTTTTCTAAATATACAATCATGTCATCTGCAAACAGGGACAATTTGACTTCTTCTTTTCCTAACTGAATACCCTTGATTTCTTTCTCTTGCCTGATTGCCCTAGCCAGAACTTCCAACATTATGTTGAATAGGAGTGGTGAGAGAGGGCATCCCTGTCTTGTGCCAGTTTTCAAAGGGAATTTTTCCAGTTTTTGCCCATTCAGTATGATATTGGCTGTGGGTTTGTCATAAATAGCTCTTATGATTTTGAGGTACGTTCCATCAATACCGAATTTATTGAGCGTTTTTAGCATGAAGGGCTGTTGAATTTTGTCAAAAGCCTTTTCTGCATCTATTGAGATAATCATGTGGTTCTTGTCTTTGGTTCTGTTTATATGCTGGATTATGTTTATTGATTTGCGAATGTTGAACCAGCCTTGCATCCCAGGGATGAAGCCCACTTGATCATGGTGGATAAGCTTTTTGATGTGCTGCTGAATCTGGTTTGCCAGTGTTTTATTGAGGATTTTTGCATTGATGTTCATCAGGGATATTGGTCTAAAATTCTCTTTTTTTGTTGTGTCTCTGCCAGGCTTTGGTATCAGGATGATGTTGGCCTCATAAAATGAGTTAGGGAGGATTCCCTCTTTTTCTATTGATTGGAATAGTTTCAGAAGGAATGATATCAGCTCCTCTTTGTACCTCTGGTAGAATTCAGCTGTGAATCCATCTGGTCCTGGACTTTTTTTTGTTGGTAGGCTATTAATTATTGCCTCAATTTCAGAGCCTGCTATTGGTCTATTCAGGGATTCAACTTCTTCCTGATTTAGTCTTGGAAGAGTGTAAGTGTCCAGGAAATTATCCATTTCTTCTAGATTTTCTAGTTTATTTGCGTAGAGGTGTTTATAGTATTCTCTGATGGTAGTTTGTATCTCTGTGGGGTTGGTGGTGATATCTCCTTTATCATTTTTTATTGCATCTATTTGATTCTTCTCTCTTTTCTTCTTTATTAGTCTTGCTAGCGGTCTGTCAATTTTGTTGATCTTTTCAAAAAACCAACTCCTGGATTCATTGATTTTTTAGAGGGTTTTTTGTGTCTCTATCTCCTTCAGTTCTTCTCTGATCTTAGTTACTTCTTGCCTTCTGCTAGCTTTCGAATGTATTTGCTCTTGCTTCTCTAGTTCTTTTAATTGTGATGTTAGAGTGTCAATTTTAGATCTTTCCTGCTTTCTCTTGTGGGCATTTAGTGCTATAAATTTCCCTCTACACACTGCTTTAAATGTGTCCCAGAGATTCTGGTATGTTGTATCTTTGTTCTCATTGGTTTCAAAGAACATCTTTATTTCTGCCTTCATTTCGTTATGTACCCAGTAGTCATTCAGGAGCAGGTTGTTCAGTTTCCATGTAGTTGAGTGGTTTTGATTGAGTTTCTTAGTCCTGAGTTCTAGTTTGATTGCATTGTGGTCTAAGAGACAGTTTGTTCTAGTTTCTGTTCTTGTACATTTGCTGAGGAGTGCTTTACTTCCAATTATGTGGTCAATTTTGGAATAAGTGCAATGTGGTGCTGAGAAGAATGTATATTCTGTTGATTTGGGGTGGAGAGTTCTATAGATGTCTATTAGGTCTGCTTGCTGCAGAGATGAGTTCAATTCCTGGATATCCTTATTAACTTTCTGTCTCGTTGATCTGTCTAATGTTGACAGTGGGGTGTTGAAGTCTCCCATTATTATTGTATGGGAGTCTAAGTCTCTTTGTAAGTCTCTAAGGACTTGCTTTATGAATCTGGGTGCTCCTGTATTGGGTGCATATATATTTAGGATAGTTAGCTCTTCCTGTTGAATTGATCCCTTTACCATTATGTAATGGCCTTCTTTGTCTCTTTTGATCTTTGATGGTTTAAAGTCTGTTTTATCAGAGACTAGGATTGCAACCCCTGCTTTTTTTTGTTCTCCATTTGCTTGGTAGATCTTCCTCCATCCCTTTATTTTAAGCCTATGTATGTCTCTGCATGTGAGATGGGTCTCCTGAATACAGCAGACTGATGGGTCTTGACTCTTTATCCAGTTTGCCAGTCTGTGTCTTTTAATTGGAGCATTTAGTCCGTTTACATTTAAGGTTAAGATTGTTATGTGTGAACTTGATCCTGCCATTATGATATTAACTGGTTATTTTGCTCGTTAGTTGATGCAGTTTCTTCCTAGCCTCGATGGTCTTTACATTTTGGCATGTTTTTGCAATGGCTGGTACCGGTTGTTCCTTTCCATGTTGAGTGCTTCCTTCAGGGTCTCTTGTAAGGCAGGCCTGGTGGTGACAAAATCTCTAAGCATTTGCTTATCTGTAAAGGATTTTATTTCTCCTTCACTTATGAAACTTAGTTTGGCTGGATATGAAATTCTGGGTTTAAAATTCTTTTCTTTAAGAATGTTGAATATTGGCCTCCACTCTCTTCTGGCTTGTAGAGTTTCTGCCGAGAGATCTGCTGTGAGTCTGATGGGCTTCCCTTTGTGGGTAACCCGACCTTTCTCTCTGGCTGCCCTTAAGATTTTTTCCTTCATTTCAACTTTGGTGAATCTGGCAATTATGTGTCTTGGAGTTGCTCTTCTCGAGGAGTATCTTTGTGGCGTTCTCTGTATTTCCTGGATTTGAATGTTGGCCTGCCCTACTAGGTTGGGGAAGTTCTCCTGGATGATATCCTGAAGAGTGTTTTCCAACTTGGTTCCATTTTTCCCCTCACTTTCAGGCACCCCAATCAGACGTAGATTTGGTCTTTTTACATAATCCCATACTTCTTGCAGGCTTTGTTCATTTCTTTTTCTTCTTTTTTCTTTTGGTTTCTCTTCTTGCTTCATTTCATTCATTTGATCCTCAATCACTGATACTCTTTCTTCCAGTTGATCGAGTCGGTTACTGAAGCTTGTGCATTTGTCACGTATTTCTCGTGTCATGGTTTTCATCTCTTTCATTTTGTTTATGACCTTCTCTGCATTAGTTACTCTAGCCATCAATTCTTCCACTTTTTTTTCAAGATTTTTAGTTTTTTTGCGCTGGGTACGTAATTCCTCCTTTAGCTCTGAGAAATTTGATGGACTGAAGCCTTCTTCTCTCATCTCGTCAAAGTCATTCTCCGTCCAGCTTTGATCCGTTGCTGGCGATGAGCTGCGCTCCTTTGCCGGGGGAGATGCACTCTTATTTTTTGAATTTCCAGCTTTTCTGCCCTGCTTTTTCCCCATCTTTGTGGTTTTATCTGCCTCTGGTCTTTGATGATGGTGACGTACTGATGGGGTTTTGGTGTAGGTGTCCTTCCTGTTTGATAGTTTTCCTTCTAACAGTCAGGACCCTCAGCTGTAGGTCTGTTGGAGATTGCTTGAGGTTCACTCCAGACCCTGTTTGCCTGGGTATCAGCAGCAGAGGCTGCAGAAGATAGAATATTGCTGAACGGTGAGTGTACCTGTCTGATTCTTGCTTTGGAAGCTTCCTCTCAGGGGTGTACTCCACCCTGTGAGGTGTGGGGTGTCAGACTGCCCCTAGTGGGGGATGTCTCCCAGTTAGGCTTCTCAGGGGTCAGGGACCCACTTGAGCAGGCAGTCTGTCCCTTCTCAGATCTCAACCTCTGTGTTGGGAGATCCACTGCTCTTTTCAAAGCTGTCAGACAGAATCGTTTGCATCTGCAGAGGTTTCTGCTGCTTTTGTTGTTGTTTAGCTGTGCCCTGTCCCCAGAGGTGGAGTCTACAGAGACAGGCAGGTTCCCTTGAGCTGCTGTGAGCTCCACCCAGTTCGAGCTTTCCAGCAGCTTTGTTTACCTACTTAAGCCTCAGCAATGAAGGGTGCCCCTCCCCCAGCCTTGCTGCTGCCTTGCGGTTAGACCACAGACTGCTGTGCTAGCAATGAGGGAGGCTCCGTGGGTGTGGGACCCTCCCGGCCAGGTGTGGGATATAATCTCCTAGTGTGCCTGTTTGCTTAAAGTGCAGTATTGGGGTAGGAGTTACCCGATTTTCGAGGTGTTGTGTGTCTCAGTTCCCCTGCCTAGGAAAAGGGATTCCCTTTCCCCTTGTGCTTCCCAGGTGAGGCGATGCCTCGCCCTGCTTTAGCTCTCGCTGGCCGGGCTGCAGCAGCTGACCAGCACTGATTGTCCGGCACTCCCTAGTGAGATGAACCCAGTACCTCAGTTGAAAATGCAGAAATCACCGGTCTTCTGTGTCGCTCGCGCTGGGAGTTGGAGACTGGAGCTGTTCCTATTTGGCCATCTTGCTCCCCCAGCCCAGTGTGTTCCATATTTGCTTTCTAATTGCAAATACTCAATGCAAAATAAAGTGAGGTGTAAACAAACACCAACAGGAAAAAAATAAAACAATCATCTCAAAGGAATTCACATTTAATTCATAAAAATGCTTTCTGATCCTCTCTCATAGAGCAGTTTATAGTGATATTGCTGTTCTGTTGATGGTAATTTTTGTTGTCCTATTAAATTGAAGTTTATGGCTATTTTTTTTTTTAAATCACTCCTCTAATAAATCCTTGTAACCAAATGATATATTTATTTTCTATTATTCGCCTTTATATTTATGATAAACAGATTTGACATAAATTTTGATAACCTCATGATATATCAAATTTATAAGTGTTTGCTTTTCTTTTTTGAATTATAAATACTGTGAACAAAACATTATAATTTATATAAATTTGCCAAGCAAAAGTTTTAACCCTTAGAATATCTGGGTATGTTTTTAAAAACAAATAATTTACCTTTATTCTGACTATAAGATAAAATTTTCTCAGTGAGAATAATACAGAAATGTAATATAATATAAATTTAAATCCATATCCCCACCATCTAAAACTAAATTACTGAACTATTTGCATTTTTAATCCAAAAAAGGTCCATGAATATACACACATAGTCCCTTTTAAAATGTAAATGTGAACATACTCTAAACACTTTTAAATTAACTTGCTTTTTTCATTAAACTATATGTAATTGATATATTTTCATTAATAATGAAATATCAATAGTAAAATTAAAGGCTTTATTATGTAATATCATATAATACAGACATATGTAATTTATTTAACAAATTCTCAAATAATTTGCCTTTAATTTATTTTCAGAGGTTTCCTGTGCATAAATAACAACATGATAAATATTTTCCAAAAGGGCAACTAACTCTTAATAGTGTAATTGCTTTTGAAATCATTATTATGCATATTGATAAATTGTTCTCTTAAACAGTCATATCAATTTATAGTTAAAACTGTAGATTTCTTATTGTTCTTTTGTGGGACTAATTAATAACTATATATGAATAGATACATAGATATATCAGTAGATATAGATACACATGCTTATGCATTCAGGGGTCACATATAAAAGTGTTTATTTTAATGAGTAATAAAATCTTCTATCACCGTATTTAATAGGCAATTTTTTTTCTTGTTTGATAGTATAAAGTCCACACTAGACAATACAATAAAATGCATAAGGTATGTGAAGTTATTAAAAATGTGTGTTGCTTTTAAAAATCTGTGTCATACTATTGATCTGAAATTTAAACAAAACATAAGTAGAAACATAAGAATCCCAATGCAAGAATGATTTGTTTGTTTTTGTATCAAATAACATTCAATAACTCTCTGATGTGTCTTTCAGATGCTCCCATCTTTTAAAAAATCCATTTGTTTTTCTACAGGAAAATGGAAATTAACATGCCCATCATAAGTTTGTTGTTTGATCTAAAACATAGACACTATTTCAAATCCCTTTTTATCCACATATTTTATGTTATTTTATTCATGGTTGCAAGAACATATAGAAAGTCCTTGTACACAAAAACAAATTCATTAAAGTAGCCAATAGTGTAGGTACTGTTGTTAGGGCAACTGAACTTCTTAAATATTCGTGAGAGAAAAGGATACCACCTTAAGTGATGATCTAAGTAGTCATAACAACTACTATTTTAAAACCAACTATTGGTGCCCAGTATTTCTTTTCTCCCTCCTGATTTAAGATTTGTAAAATATTGTTGTCCTCTTTCTACAAGTTTTATTTTTATATCTCAAAAGCAAAAATTTCAGATGTACCAAGCTATCTTCAGTAGTTTTCTTTCTTTTCTGTCAGTAGATAGATATCAGCAAACTTGAGGATGGTGTTGATTGCTTTATTTCTTCACAGATTTTGCAACCATTATCTTTGATATCTATCTGAAACTGAAAGGATGCTTTGGAAACATCAGCAACAATCGATATAATAAAGTATCTTTCAGAAGCTCAAAAGAGTTCACAGTTAGATCTTGGTTTTTTAACAGCTTGATTTATCTCTAGTAATAACAATTTCATTCTTTGCTTTTCTGAAATTTCTTTTATATTTCTTCTCTTCTTTTTTATCTTTTTTCCAGTTTGGCCTTAAGCAAAATATTTTAGGTCTTCTTTGGGTTTTTATTTCTAGTCTTGAAACAATAGTTGTCTGTCAGTTGCACACTGTATTCTCTCTAGGGAAATCTTAGTCCCATTCCTTGCTTCTGAATCATCACACCACTGTAAGAAGTGAAGTCCAGGACTAAAGATATAATTTCAATACTCCAAAATGAAAACTTAAAGGGAAGAGTTTAAAAAAAAGTTAAAATATATTTTGTCATTTCTTTGTCTCTGGACATTTGATATCTTCTTTAGTTAGCATTTCACTAGCTTTATCTCCTAAAACCCTATGCTTTTCAATATTGGGTCTCCTTCATCCCTCCTACGACAATGAGGAACAGGGTAATTTCTGGGAGAAAAAGGACATGAAGTAGATAACTCAGTGTAAATCTTCTTGGCATCAAGGAGAGGGATTTTCCCATAATGCCCTCTCCCAAAATGTGTATTTGTATATACACTGTAAGTGTAACAGAGTGAATAAGAAGGGTGCATTTCACACAGAAACAGATTCCCTTTCTTCCATAGCCTCTTCTTTTTTTGCAGGAAGGTACGATTTAAGTATTGTAAAGAGAAGTTCCCATGTAGACATTGTGCTGTGCCTCAGCAAAGTCATAGGACATAGACATCCCTCTTGTTAGAAAACCACTGGATGATGACATCAAAAGGGGACAAACAGTATTCGTGGTACACACAGAAGGCTACAAACGGCCTGAGACATTGGCTGGGTCCCTTTCCTGATTCCTAGTAGTAACATCAACTACAACAGGCACAGTCTACAGCACAGCGCTGTCTCCAGGCAACTGAATATGGTTCCATAAGACTAAATTTCTCATGTCAGGTCCCAATGAACTAATTTTGGGTTCTAACAACTACTCTATTAAACTCTTTTCCTCTATTTTCCCAGGTAAAGTCATCCTCTCTAGTCTTCCCTGGGGTTGAGATAATCTGGATCTTTCTCTATATGATTGCAGTAGTTTGTTGTGACATGAACTCCATTCTCTACTTCATTGAGGAATTTGCCTTTGTTTTTTTTTGTTTTGTTTTGTTTTTAGCCTTTTTATTTTCACTCAAGGTTTAATACAAAGCAAATATGTTGGTTTTAAACAATTCTGTGTCTGGAGAGGGATTCAAGAGTCTATTGTATAAATATCCTCATTCTTCATGATGTAATACAGATACCTTCATCTGACAAAGGGAACAGTCACTGACAGGGACATGAGAAAAGAAAACAAATAAATGTAATAATTTGAAATATTATCAGTATATTGTCGCTAAGGTGACAGGCGTCAAGAAGCCTCTTTGTTGAGGGAGGTAAGTGGAATCTTTGCAACTGAGTTATTCTAGCTCCATTCATTGAGATGGGACAGCACT
This sequence comes from Papio anubis, assembly GCF_008728515.1. Taxonomy (NCBI): domain Eukaryota; kingdom Metazoa; phylum Chordata; class Mammalia; order Primates; family Cercopithecidae; genus Papio; species Papio anubis. The sequence continues at coordinate 156,146,573 of NC_044978.1, read as the reverse complement.
GAGTTCAAAGACAGATTAGTGCTTTCTCAAACACTTGTTCCTCAGAATATTGATGCTATTTTCAAGTAAAATGAAATAAAATAAAAAGGGAAGGTATTGTTTTATGAATCAACATTTAAGAAACAAAATGTTAGCTGGGCACGGTGACTCATGCCTATAATCCCAGTACTTTGAGAGGCTGAGGCTGGCAGATCACTAAGGTCAGGAGTTCAAGACCTGGCCAACATGGTGAAATCCCATGTCTACTAGCTGGGTGTGGTGGTGGGTGCCTGTAGTCCCAGCTACTCAGGAGGCTGAGGCAGGAGAATCATGTGAGCCCAGGAGTCAGAGGTTGCAGTGAGCCGAGATCGCACCACTACACTCTGGCTTGGGTGACAGAGCGAGACTCCATCTCAAACCAAAACCAAAACCAAACCAAAACAAAAGAAATGCAATGTTAAACAGACCTTAACACGTTCCAGTATCTAAGGACAATTAAGATTCTAATACAATTACATGCAATGTAAATGTCCATTTATATTAGAGTTTTAATAGGATTTCCCAAACGTATGTTTTCAAAGAACTCTGTTGTTCAGGGTTTGTGTTTCTACTGTAACCACCACTAACTTCATAATTATGTTGAAGAAAATTTAGACATTAGAGATAAAAAAAACTTGTCAATTTAAGACATTTTGCTAAAAACTAATAAATGAAGGATCATTTCTAAATCATTTCTCTCTGCATGTCCCCCTCAGTAATTTGTATTCAAGATCTCCTGGTCAAGGTTGGAGAGATGTGGAATCTCTGCCCTCTCTTAATCTCTCTACTTATCCCACCACCAATTACTTAACGTTTATGTGGGAGAAAAAAATTGGTATTACATGGTGATAAACTTTCAATGTTGAATAATCCTAATTGTTATTTAACCTGAGAGTTACATCAAAATTATATAAATAGATGTATAAGTTTAATTTTTCAGTCTTGATAAGCTAAACCAAAATCTATAGTCTAGCATACAATAAGTACTATCTGAATAAGCTATACAAAATATTCCATTCTCATTCTGCACCTTCTTAAAGGCAATAGTTTTTCTGTTTAATATGTGTCTTTCATTTGTATGCATTATTGTAAAATGGTTATGTGTATACACACATTTTTATTTATATAATGTATAATATATGTAATAGATACATAATATCATATCTTAATTCCAAAATTGCTCTCCTATCTGAAAAGATATTCCTTCATCCTCATAACATTTGGCACTGTGAACCTTTCTGTTTCTAATGTAAAAGGAAGTAAGTGATATTGTTTATTATAATTTCTATATCTGTAATGCCTAATGATTTGGACTATCTCTTAAAATACTTTTAAGCTTTTCTTATTTCCTCTTTTGTAAATTACCTGTTCTTAACCTTTTCTATTTGTCCATTGAGGCTGAGTATTTTTACCTTTTATTTGAAGGAATAAACTACAGATTTTAGATATTAACTCTTTCTTGGTTTCAAACATTGCAAATATTTTTTCTTGTTCTTTACCTATTACCTCTGACCATTGTTTTCTTCATTTTGCAAAATACTTAATTTTGTGAGATATAATTTAATCATTTTTTGCTTTATGGTATTTGAGAATTTTAAAAATATTTTCACCCCTAGATCACAAAGATATTCTGTAGCATTTCTTATATTAACTAAGCATTTTGTCTTTCACCATTTTATCTTCAATTCATCTAGATTCCACCTTTGTATAAAATATTATATAGTGATTAAAATAAAAAATTTGCACATGAACCCAGGAGGTGGAGACTGCAGTGAGCCGAGATTGCACCACTGCACTCCAGCCTGGGCGACAGAGTGAGACTCTATCTCAAAAAAAAAAAAAAAATGCATTTAACTGACACTAAGTTTCCATTATAAAGTGGTGTTTTTCTCTGCACCTTTTAAATTTCATTTATAGCCTTGATACAATATAGTGTGTGTCGTATATTTGACACCCAGAGATCATTTTTAAAATCCCTTTCTTTCAAATAGTAATTTTCTCTAACTAATATACTAATCAAGAGCAAAAACAATTTTCTTGACTCATTTATTAATTTAAACAATTTTAAAAGATAAATCCCAATTTAATGATCTTATTCAAAGTTTATAAAATAATTCATACAAGAACTACAATCTGACTGTCAAACAAAAATACTACACCTTACCTTTTATACTCCATTTCTGAGTTAAAATTGAAACACAAATAAAAACTCCAAGTGGTCAGATAGAACAAGAGAAGTGAAGGACATAATCTTCTATTTCTTCATCATAACCTTCACTGTAATATCACTATTTATTTTGAATTTGCTGTGTAAAGACAGGATTTGGTATAGCACATGGACCAGAGTCAAGAGTTGTACTGGAAGCAAGCATGAAGCATTACAAGTTACTTAGTTTCCAAATAAATGTATGTAACTGGGTCCAAGTGTGTCGAGAGCCAGCTCTATAACTGAAGTTTCCCTGAATTAATGTCCATGGATGGTGCAATGTTGGTTAGAGTAAGTAATTAAACATAGGCTAATTCAATGTGTGTGTGTGTGTGTGTGTGTGTGTGTGTATTAGCATTCACAATAACCAAAGCAATGTTTAAAACTCAGATCAAGAAAAATATCTTTTAGAAGATGTAGTTAACTCTGATATTATTTAAAATTGCTGGTACATGGTGATGATGAAAAGCAGGAAAATCTTTACAGAGTTTGACTCTGGTTCAGGAATCCTTTATAGATAAGGCACCTATGTGTTGTCGGCCTTTATAATCCATATCCCTTGCTATGCTTTGAAATCAGAACCTAAAGCTCCAGTTCCAGTCAAAGTATCCTGTGTACGTTTGCATTGTCTCTAAGTTGCATTACATGTCTCTTGTGGAAGTGTTTGATCAATAGTAATTTCCATCTGTGACTCCAGTAGGAAGCGCCCTACTTCAGAGGTCTGTGACATCAGATGATCTGTACTTTGGGAAGAGTCAGGGAAAGTGAACACTCCATTCATCTCCATCTGGACAGTTGAAATATACACCTGAAAGCAGAAGTGTCCTTTTGATTTGTGATGATACTAAAGCCTATATTTGCTTCCAAATAAGTTGAAGCGCCCCCTAGAGTTTGGTAGGATTTCACAAGTTACAAAGCTACAATCCATCTGCATTGGCTTGGGCATGAACAAGCAAATGGAACCCTGTCTAATGGAATGATTAAAAGTTGAAAATGCTATTTTGATTCAATCAATTAAAAGCATAAACAGCGGGGTTTGATTGAATCAATTTAAAGAATTATATAGTAGTCAATGTGATTGTCAGCAGGAGTGAAAAAATTCATGTATCACCTACACACAGCTTGAAATCTGTATCCTTCAATTAGATATAACAAACAACCTTTACCACATCACAGACAGGTGGCTTCTTTTGCAGAAGAAAGAACATTGTTAGAATAGAGACATATGCTATTAGTGACAACAAACACACCTGACATCCAGTTTGAAATATTTAACAAATATCATATCTTGGTTATGAATAATTTTGTATCTTCTATATTACTCCAGGTTTGGTCCTAAGTATGAAAATGTACTTTTCCTTTCCTTTATTACAAAAATTGTTTGAATATCATTATGATGTAGTCTTAAAATACAATAGTATTAAATGATAAGTGAGTTAAAAGCAATGATGGTTTTAGATAATCATGAAATTATTGAGGTAATTATTGTGTGTCTGTATATCACAGTAAGAAGTTACTAAGATAGACATTTACTGCTGCAGCCAAATGAAGCTAATGAAAATAGTGATACACTTTAACTTGCTTAAAAAGTTAATAAATATCCCCGAATTTCTACTTTACTCCCTTTCTAACATTTCTGGAGACTGACTATAATAAAATTGTTTTGAGGAGAATGGATTTTCTACACAATTTCCACCACTGTAATTGAGCCAAAAATCATATGTAGGGGGAGAGAGGAAGAAGGTAAATCAATATAGCAAGTATATTATTATGAAATTAAAAATTAAAAATAAATAAATACCATTAAACTGAGTGTTTCCATTTTACCATAATAAAGCTTTACACATTTTGATTTCTAAAATTATAAGTCTGTGTTCTATTTACCATATCAGGCTCAAAAAGCTTTAGAATTTAGGTATAAATTAAACAAATGTTGGATTCTTCTCTCCCTATGTCATCTAAAGTGGCATTATTTCAGTCTTCACTCTCATATCTATTCAGAATACGTATGGAAACCAGAGTCCCATAGGCTAGGTTGCCATGAAAGGAGACTGACCTGGAATAAGTGCTTGGCAAATGTTAGAATTAGTATCTTCTTGACTTTTGCCTATTAATTTAGGATCATTCATTTGATTATTGTAAATTCACAATAATTTATTCCAAACTGCAGGGCCCTGGATTTCAGAAATTTTAGATTTAAGAAAGGAGATATATATACATATATATGTGTTAATTCATATGTATATGTGCTTATGTGTGTGTATATATATGTGCATGTGTATATATATACACATTCACACCCATACATATAATATGTATATACACTCTGAGAGAGGGGGAGAGAGAGAGAGTGTGTGAACCATAATTCCAATGCCTTATGCAAGGGTAGGGAATGACACCTTGTAATTAAACTTGCTAATACTTCTGAAATGAGACATGTTAATAATCATGCCACATAAAATGAATGAATTTAGTTTTTGTCACCAAGTAAGTTAAATTCATATAGATATTCTAATTTTGAGAGCTTTTTGCATTCTAGAGATGTTATCTATATTTATAATATCTCCTTAAGTTACAACTATTTTACACCTGTTTGAGATAGAGAAAGAAGTCTGCAGAGATTAAGTAACTTACCTATTATAAAATCACAAAGACAAAAAGTAATAAAGCCAGGATACAAGTCTACTCCAACTGACTTCAAAGTCCACATATTTATCCGTTCTCTATCGTTCCCTCTGTGTTTACAGTAAACAATTCATATTGTGAAGAGTTTCATTTTATATTCACCAAGCCCAGGGTTTTCTAACCCCAAGAAGAGGAAATGTTTCACAAGATAAGAAATAAACAATAGAAACTTTTGCATTGTTTCATATGTTTTTTGGCTACTTGTAATGTCTTCTTTTGAGAAGTGTCTGTTCACATGCATTTGCCAATGTTTTAAATTAAATTATTTGTTTTTTGCTTGTTGGTTTAAGTTTCTTATAAATTCTGGAAGTTATACCTTTTTCAGATGCATAGTATGTAAGTATCTTCCCCCATTTTTTAGACTGTCTTTTTACACTGTTGGTATTTTTTTTTTTTCTGTACAGAAGCTTTTTAGTTTAATCAGCTTCCACTAATTAATTGTTGTTGTCATTGCAATTGCTCTTGGGGACCTAGCCATAAATTATTTGCCAAAACTAATATTGAGGATATTTCTTAGGCTTTATCCAAGTATTTTTATAGTTTAAGGACTTACATTTAAATATTTACTCCATTGTGAGTTAATTTTTGTACAGTAAGAGGTAGGGGTCCAGTTCCAGTCTTCTTCATATGGCTAGCCAGTTATCCCAGTACCATTTATTGAATAGGGAGTCCTTTCCCTCGAAGCTTTTTTTTCTATTTTGTCAAAGATCAAAGGGTTTTAGGTGTATGGGTTTACATCCGGGTGCTCCATTATGTTTCATTGATTTATGTGTCTATTTTTGTACCAGTACCATGCTGTTTTTGTTACTGTAGCCTTATAGTATAGCTTAAGTCAGATAATGTGAAGCTTCCAGATTTGTTCTTTTTGCTTAGAATAGCTTAGGCTATTTGTACTCTTTTTTGGTTCCATATGAGCACAAATCATCAGAAAAATGCACATCAAAACCACAATGAGATATCATCTCACACCAGTCAGAATAACTATTATTAAAAAGTCAAAAAATAACAGATGCTGGCAAGGCTGCAAAGAAAAGGCAATACACTGTTGGTGAGAATGCAAACGAGTTCAGCCATTGTAGAAAGCAGTTTGCTTACTTCTGAAAAAAACTTAAATCAGAGCTAACATCTGACCCAGCAATCCCTTTACTGGGTATATACCCAAAGGAATATAAAATGTTCCACCATAAAGACACACGCACGTGCATATTAATTGCAGCACTGTTCACTATAACAAAGTTATGGAATCAAATTCAATGCCCATCAATGGTAGGCTGGATAAAGAAAACGTGGTTCATATGCACCACAGACGATGATGCTGCCATAAAAAAGAATGAAATCATGTCCATTGCAGCAACATGGATGGAGCCGGAGGCCATTATCCTAAGTGAATTAATGCAAGAGCAGAAAACCAAGTACTGCATGTTCTCATTTATAAGTGGGAGATAAATATTGAATACACATAGACACAAAGATGGGAACAATAGACTCTGGGGACTCCTAGTCAGCAGAAGGAGAAAGGGGGACAGGTCTGAAAAACCACCTATTGGGAACTATGCTGACTACCAGTGTGATGGGATCATTTTTATCCCTTCTCTATCCTTCCCTTTGGATTTGCAGTAAACAGTATTCTGAAGAGTGTCATTTTATATTCACCAAACCTCAGGGTTTTCTAACCCCAAGAAGAAGAAATGTTTCAAAAGATAAGAAATAAACAATAAAAAGTTTGGCATTGTTTCATATGTTTGTTGGCTACTTGTAATGTCTTCTTTTGAGAAGTGTCTGTTCATATGCATTTGCCAATATTTTAAATTAAGTTATTTGTATTTTGCTTGTTGG